>NC_064926.1:347640653-347673775 GCF_023897955.1 Schistocerca gregaria | reverse complement strand
ACACTAGATCGCGTGTTTCTCTCCCCTCCCTCCCTCTCTCCCCTCCCTCCCTCTCTCCCCTGCCGCCCTCTCTCCCCTGCCGCCCTCTCTCCCCTGCCGCCCTCCCTCCCTCTCTCACCTCCCTCCCTCTCCCCCCTCCCTCGCTCTCTCCCCCCCCTCTCTCCCCCCTCTCTCCCTCCCTCTCCCTCCCTCTCCCTCCCTCTCCCTCCCCCTCTCTCTCTAGTGGTTTTCAATGGGCTCGTGGAGGCTGCAGGGCCTATGGTATCCCTGTCTTTTAATGCTTATGATTTTTGTTCATCTGTGATGAGCATTGCTGAATGCAATCTGTAGAGAGCAGTACATTGAGCACAGTTATGGGCTCTCCTTTATAGCTTCCATTTTTCTGCTGCCAATACCTGTATTATGTATTTCTGCTTTCGCTATACAGTACATCCCAATTTTTATCTGTGCCTTGATGGCAAATCCCTCAATTTTATGGACTTGCACCACTTTTTGGGATTAATCTTTGATGCTCTGGTGACATGGCTCCCCAGTCTTTTTCAACTAAGGTGGACATGTTGGTTGCACTTCAGTGCTCTTTGATGCCTCAGCAACACCAACTGGGGTGTGAACTGCTCTACCCTGGTATGCCTAGTCTTGTCTATGTTACGGGGCTCAGCATCTTCTGCAGTATTACAGATGCTGGATCTTACACACCATTGTAGTTATGACTGGCAACTGATGCCTTGCAGACTAGCTCCGTGATCAACCTTCTAGCAGGGGCAGGGGTTCCACCATTGCAGGTTCTGCATCAGTAACAGGTGATCATTTATGCTCTATGCATGCGCTGCTCCCTGGAGCATCCAAACTGTCGTCTCCTCTTTCCAGGTAAGGAGATTCACCTGGTGGCCCAGGTTTGGGGTTAAGATTGCCAACTGGATTTGGTCCCTTTTTTCTGAACTCCAGCTTACCCATCTATTACCTCCTTTCACCGCCTGCTCACATACACTGTGGTGCATCCTAATCCACAGTTCTGTCTTAACATATGACAAGGTCTGAAAGACTAATCGCATTCTGAGGCCATGTGCTGCTAATTCTTCTCCATTCTCAATGTGTTTCGGGGTTCAAATGTGGTCTATACTTTTGGCTTGGTGATTGGTGGTCAAAGTGGCTTCGCTTACATTCATGTGGGATTTAGTGAACTGCTCTCCTTGCTAGATGGTTGCAGTGTTTTCACTGTGGAGTTGGTAGCCATCTCTCATGCTCTTGAGTATATTCATTCCTGCACTGTGGCCCTTCCTCATCTGTAGTGGCTCTTTGAGTAGTTCACAAACTCTTGACCAGTGTTAACCCTTACCGCTGCTTGATCCTGACTATCTAGGATTCCCTTTTTGCCCTCGAACAATGTGGACACTCAGTAGTCTGTGTCCAGACCAAGGGGTGATTTTGTAATCCCGGGGAATGGACTCGCTGACAGGCTGGCCAAATTGGCTATTGGCAAGCCAATTCTTGAGATTGGTAGCCTGGAATCAGACCTTCGATCGGTATTATGCTGTCAATTTGTGAGGATTTGGAATATGAAATGGGTAATCTGACTTTGCTGAACAAACTGCTGGTGACAATGGGGACCACGAATTTGTGAAGGTCCTCAATGCAGACCTCTTACAAGGACTCCATCATCCTTTGCCACCTCCATATCATCCGTACGTGACTGACTCATGATCATCTCCTCTGCCACGAGGATCCGCCCCACTTTCAACGTGGTGCCCATTTGATAGTGGTCCACATTTTGTTGGACTGTTCTAACCTAGCTGTCCTATGGCGGACTCTTAATTTTCCTGGCTCGCTACCCATAGTGTTAGGAGACAACACGTCAATGATTGACTTGCTTTTATGATGTATTCGTGAACAGGGTTTTACCATTCACTCTAAGGGCAGGGCAAATCAGCCTTGTTGGCCCATTGAAGGGTTGACAGGATGCCTTGTTGAATCCATGAATGGGCAGTGGCTGTCTGGACTCGGTGGTCTGTCCCAGCCTTAGCCCTACCCTTTCTTTTGCTCTTCTTCCCCCCTCTCACATGCAGTGTTTGACTTGGTTGTCTTCCTCTGTTTTCTGTGCTTCTCCCACCCTGTCCATGTCACTAGTCTTTTCTGACACACACACACACACACACACACACACACACACACACACACACACTTTCTTCTTCCTTGTTTCTTTCTCGAATCTTTGTTGACCTTTTGTAGACATTGGGTTTTCTTTCCTTGGATTTCATGTACTGGTTGTCTTTGGTGTGTAGTTTTGTTGACTTTCTTGTTCAAGATCGAAGCGACTGATTACCTTGTAGTTTGGTTCCTTTAATCATTAAACCAATGAGTCAGACATTGTTATGATTGCAGGCTTGTAACGCAGTATCTTTTATTTTTGAGTGTTGTACAAATAAATTGTGCTGTTAACTACAACAGTTAGGTTACAAGTCCTGTTTTATGCATGGATTTAAAACTGAATGAGGTATTGGGAAAAGCTTACTAGTTTAAAAGGTGACTTTTTGAAAAATAAATAACCAAAATACTTTTCACAGGCTGTTATTCGATACGTACATAATTTGTTTTTGGAAGGCCTCCTTGTTAAAATACATGTTATCATCAGAACTAACTGTCATATGAGTGTTATTCTTTTGTGTATTAGCCTTTTCTCTGTTTTTCATGTAGTATATTTATGAAATTTTGTGTTTGTTTTTCTGTTTAAGAGATTTAATATCGCATTTTTTGTACGTATAAATTCATTCATTCTGCAGTGCAGTAATTGCTCACTGAACAGCCAGCTTAGTAGCTCTCTAATGCGTCAGCATCCATTGGTGACTCACTTATCAGGAATGTAGCAAGTCGCATCTCTAGGATTGTCTGAATTTATAGTTAGCTTCTTCAGTTAGTCTTGATGGGATGGACAGGATGTGTGGTTGCTGTGTACAGGCACAGGAGGAACTGGTCGCAGTTTGCGAACAGCTGAACGTGTTGTTGGCTATGGTCAGTCACCTTCAGGCTGCTGCCTTGGGATGTAGTAGTGGCGGAGAATCTGGTACGTTGAATGGGAAACCTCAGATGTCTCTTGTTTCGTCCACAGGCTGTGCTTCTGAGGCACCTCCTAGTGCACCCAAGGTGGACGGTAATGCAATCGTGTCACTCCAGGAGGGAAAGCCGATGTGGAGACTGGCTGCTTGGCCTTGCCCATTCGCCATGTGAGTGGACACGTGGCTGCTCCTTCATCAGGATCCGAACACAGCACACGGGGTAGGGGTTTATTGGTTATTGGGAGCTCCAATGTTAGGCGCGTTATGGAATCCCTTACGCAGATAGCATTCAGGGCTGGAAAGGAGGCCAATGCGCACTTAGTGTGTGTGCTGGGGGGGCTTCATCCAAGACGTGGAGGCGGCCTTGCCTGTGGCTATTGAGCATGCAGGGTGCAGTCATCTGCAAGTTGTGGCTCACACTGGCACTGACGACACCTGGGTTCTGATACTATCCTCAGTTCGGAAAGGCGGCTCGCGGAGGTGGGGAAGACTGCTGGCCTCACATGTGGGGTGCAAGCAGAGTATGAAATGTGCAGCATCGTTCCCAAAGTTGATAACAGTTCTTCAGTTTAGAGCCAAATGCAGGGTCTCAACCAATGATTTCGTTGACTCTGTGACGGTCTTGGCTGCAAATTTCTAGACTTGCATTATTGTGTGGGGATTTGTAGGACTCAGGGGTGCACTGTACAAAGGAATTAGCTACTCGGATGTCAGAGTAATACTGGAGGCACATGGGGATTTTTTTTTAGGCTAGGCAGTAATTTTGAGTGTTCTGAGGAACACTCACCAGGACCTCGATTTCACACACTCCAGTAGGAAAGCTTGGACGCTGATTCACGAAGACCCTTCCCACAACAAAGAAAACTCAATGGTCTCATGCAACTCAATTGCCAGTCACTTAGTGAAAGTTTCCAAGGTCCCAACAGATAAAGCAAATCTTCGGCAAGTAAAGACAGAGCTTACGGAAGTCAAGAAATCTCTGAAACATAACCCAGAATTCTCTTCTCCATTTACAATCACTGAACTGGAGACAGCCCTTAAGCATACAAAATGTAGAAAAGCTGCAAGTCCAGATGGGCTTTACCCTGAATTTTTGGTGCACATTGGACCAGTAACGCAAAATTGTCTAGTTTGCCTTTTTAATGAAATTCTTCGCACAGCGACATTAACCAAAAAATTTAAAAGAGCAAAAATTGTTGTTATCTTCCGTCCTGAGACTGGTTTGATGCAGCTCTCCATGCCACTCTATCCTGTGCAAGCCTCTTCATCTCCCAGTACCTACTGCAACGTACATCCTTCTGAATCTGCTTAGTGTATTCATCTCTTGGTCTACCTCTACGATTTTTACCCTCTACGCTGCCCTCCAATGCTAAATTTGTGATCCCTTGATGCCTCAGAACATGTCCTACCAACCGATCCCTTCTTCTAGTCAAGTTGTGCCACAAACTTCTCTTCTCCCCAATCCTATTCAATACCTCCTCATTAGTTACGTGATCTATCCACCTTATCTTCAGTATTCTTCTGTAGCACCACATTTCGAAAGCTTCTATTCTCTTCTTGTCCAAACTAGTTATCGTCCATGTTTCACTTCCATACATGGCTACACTCCATACAAATACTTTCAGAAACGACTTCCTGATACATAAATCTATATTCGATGTTAACAAATTTCTCTTCTTCATAAATGCTTTTCTTGCCATTCCCAGTCTACATTTTATATCTTCTCTACTTTGACCATCATCAGTTATTTTGCTCCCCAAATAGCAAAACTCCTTTAAGTGTCTCATTTCCTAATCTAATTCCCCGATTTAATTTGACTACATCCCATTATCCTCGGTTTGCTTTTGTTGATGTTCATCTTTTATCCTCCTTTCAAGACACTGTCCATTCCGTTCAACTGCTCTTCTAAGTGCTTTGCCGTCTCTGACAGAATTACAATGTCATCGGCGAACCTCAAAGTTTTTACTTCTTCTCCATGAATTTTAATACCTACTCCAAATTTTTCTTTTGTTTCCTTTACTGCTTGCTCAATATACAGATTGAATAACACCGGGGAGAGGCTACAGCCCTGTCTCACTCCTTTCCCAACCACTGCTTCCCTTTCATGCTCCTCGACTCTTATGACTGCCATCTGGTTTCTGTACAAATTGTAAATAGCCTTTCGTTCCCTGTATTTTACACCTGCCACCTTTAGAATTTGAAAGAGAGTATTCCAGTCCGGTATCAAAAAGCCAGGGAAAGAGGGAACAGCTGTAGAACACTTCCGCCCACTATCTATACGTAGCTGTGCTTACAAGCTATTGGAAAGAATGATTCTAAATCGAATCCAAGATCAAATTAATGCTATGATACCACCTGAACAAGCTGGCTTCAGACCTGATAGAAGCTGCTGTGAAAAAGCGCTCTCCTTGACTACTCACATAGAATCTGGATACCAAAAGAAACTTAAAACTGGAGTAGTGTTCATTGTCCTGTCAGCAGCTTATGATACGGTGTGGTGCGAGGGCCTATTATTGAAATTTTTGAGAGCAATACCTTGCAAAACTCCAGGCAACCTCTTAAGTAACATGTTAAGCAGAAGGCGGTTTAAAGTACATCAAGGAGAAGAGAAAATCAGATGGCGTGTACTCAATGATGGATTACCTCAGGGCTCTGTTCTTGCTCCAGTGTTGTTCAACCTCTACACAGCTGACCAGCCGAAATTTCAATATGCAGATGACCTGGCAATTTCGTATCATAGTGAAGACCTTTCTGAATGTGAAGAACACCTAACGAACAGCCTTACTAAACTTTGAGTATTTTTAGACACGGTGACTGTGACCAAATGTTTCTAAAACCGAGGTAAGCCTGTCCCACCTATCTAATCGCCTTTCATCAGCAAAGATCAGTCCGCAGTATGACCCTCTTGGAACAGTCAGATTCAGCGAAAGCCCAAAATACCTGGGAGGCACTCTGGACAGATCTTTAACATGAAAGTTAAATTAAGAAGGCTATGAAAGTGTTTCTGCTAGATAGAGAAGATCAGCAGTTACTAACATCTCACTTAGACAGTGAATTAGCTTCACTTAGTTCCATTAGGACGGATGTAGAGGAATTCTGGGAAAAGTTTTAGCAGATTGTAAATCACAGTCTGGAGAGTTGTGCGCCTAGTAGGTGGCTAAAGGATGGTAAATACCCACCATTGTTTAATAACAAAATTTGGAAAGTGCTGCCCTCTAGGTTCAAAAGGAGATGCACAAATGACGAAAAGTGAAGGTTAGTAGAGATTTGTGGGTCTGCGAAAAGATCTATGCTCGAAGCATACAATAACTACGACTGTCACATCTTAGCAAAAGATCTGGCAGAGAACTTGAGAAAAATAGGTTTTAGTGGGCCTAGGGCTTCCATTCAGCCTCTTGTGACCAGACTGGTGCAGCAGTTGAAGATTGCAAAACGAAAGCCAAAGTTTTACATTTCACATTCGAGAAATGATTTACACAGGGGTACCGTATAAGCATGCCATCATTTGACCATTGAACAGACTCCTGTATGGACGACATAGAAATAAGCATATGTGGCATAGAGAAACAACTGAAAGATTTTGAAAACAAATAAATCACCTGGTCCGGATGGAATCTGTTTGATTTTACAAAGTGTAGTCTATGGCATTGTCTCCTTACCTAGCTGACATTCATCGTGAGTCTCTCGCCCAGCAAAAAGCCCCAAGTGACTAGAAACACAGGTGACTCCAGTATATAAGAAAGGTAAAAGAACAGACCCACAAAATTAGACCAATATCCCTAACATTTGTTTGCTGCAGAATCCTTGAACATATTTTCAGTTCAAATATCAGAAACTTTTTTGAGACTAGTAAGCTTATGTCCACGAATCAGCATGGTTTTAGACAGCATTGCTTGTGCGAAACTCGGCTTGCCATTTTCTCTAGGATGAAGGGCAACAGGCAGATTCCATATTTCTAGATTTTCAGAAAGCATTTGATACGATGCTCCACCGCAGACTGTTAACAAAGGCACGAGTATACACAACAGATCCCCAGATATGTGAAGGGGTTGAAGAATTCATAAATAACAGAATCCAGTACATTGATCTCGACGCCGAGTGTTCATCAGAGACAGTGAAGTGTGACAGGATCGTTGTTATTTTGTTTATACATAAATCATCTGGCGAACAGTGTGACCAGCAATCTGTGGCTGTTTGCTGATGGTGCAGTGCTGTACGGGAAGGGCAGAAGTTGAGTGACTGTAGGAGGGTAAAAGATTACTTACACAAAATGTCTAGTTGGTATGATGAATGGCAGCTAGCTCTAAATGTCGAAGAATGGAAGTTAGTGCAGGTGAGTAGGAATAACAAACCGGTAATATTCAGATATAGTATTGCTAGTGTGGTGCTTGACACTGTCAAGTAATTTAAACATCTGGGTGTAACATTGCAAAGCGATATGAGTTGGAACAAGTGTGTGAGAACTGTGGCAGTGAATCAGATGTTTGAGTTCGGTTTATTGGGAGAATTTTAGGAAAGTGTGATTCACTTGCAAAGGAGACCACATGTAGGACGCTGTTTTGAGCAACGGATTACTTTTAATATATAGCTCCGATCAAGTTTAGATTTGTAGCAGTTGATTTTGACATATGTTTGCATGTTCTGAAAAATTTTTGGCTTTCTAGCTTTATTATTCAGCACCACTTGTTTTTTGTTTTCTTCTTAAAACAATGTATTTAGTGAAACAAATTCATCTGATCACTCCGAGATGTAACAGTTTAAACATTAATGTACTGAAGCATATGTTGGCAAAGTTTGGTAAAGCTACTTTAATTTCATTCTTGAGTCATTCCATGTCAAATCAACACACTTTAAATAAAAATTTTACCTCACCCTCTTAGATTTTGCTGAAAGTTGACATACTTATAGTGGGTGTTGAAACTAAGAAAAATATAAAATTTCAATTTTTTATCTCAAACCATTCCTGAAATATGGTCATGTAAACTTCTCAAAAACTGGCCAAAAATGTGTGAACGGACTTTTTTTTAAATTGCCCTAGGAGCTGCCGTAATTGAGCTAGAGAACTAGGAAAGGTGTCATTTTGCAGCATTTTTCATGCTCTTTCCAGTTATAGACAAAAATATAGCTTCTAATTAATAACCTTTTTCAAAATGGTAATTAATAATTTGATTTAATTTTTTTACAAAAAGTACATAATTGAAAATTTTCAAAATATTTCTGTAACTACTTCATACTGTTGTAAATCACATGGCAAAATATAAATGTGGGAGGAAGATGGGTTATATATATATATATATATATATATATATATATATATATATATATATATATATATATATATATATATATATAACAGAAAGAAACTTCCACATGGGAAAAATATATTAAAAACAAAGATTCCAAGACTTACCAAGCGGGAAAGCGCCGGCAGACAGGCACATGAACAAAACACACAAACACACATCTTTTTTTTTTTTTCACTAATGGCCCTAGTTTGACCAAACTGACCTTTAAGGTAGTACATCAGTAGAGGACCATATACATAGGGCTTGATGGCTGTACAATAATTGAGAGACTGAAGCCATTGAGATGCTGTAGTCTGTATTGTTACCTTCTAAGGCTTTGTGTGCCTACAGCATTATTGTGCACTGTGGTTTTAGTGCAAATCAGTTGTTACCTGTGTGTTGACCAGTATGTATCTATTATATTTAATAGTTCATTTTCAAGTAAATCTATTCATTGAAGGACAGTTTATAAGTGGTTTTTGTATAAATATGGAACCAAGTAAAAAGCGCAGTGCTGTAAGAGTGCAGTATTGTAATCCATTGAAGAAGTCAAATCATTTTATTAGAGACAGAAAAAAACTGAGAAATGTCACAATATGGATGCCCAAATAATTTCCTCAAACACCAAGTGGTGCCAAGATTTGTGATAAATGTAGGAAAGATGTAACCAAATTGAGAAATACACCAGAGCCCATCAGTTATGAAAGTGTTGAAGAAGAATCTTCTGGATCAGAGATAATCATCCAAGACCAAGACCCTGACTTCACTCCAACTTCAGTAGCTGTTAAAACATTTAACACGACACTTCAAGAACTAGGTGAGCCCCCAATTGACAAGAGAAAACTAACATCTAGCCATTACACCAAATCAAAAGTGAAGAAAATCTCATCAATGACATGTAAACTTGTTGTTGCTCCTGAAACTTCTTCGTCAGATACTGATACTGATGAATCCGTTCTTGAAAATCTTAAAAGAAACTTTAAAAATTCTATAAGTAGAGCAAAAAAACTAATGATTCTTACAAGTTTATCTGAAAAGTGGAGTGTCAGGAAAATAATGAGGGAATTTAATGCTCCTAATTACATTGTTCGGCAGTCCAAAAAAATTTTGAAAGAGAGAGAATTCATGGAAGGTCCAAACCCAAAACCAGGGAAGTGTTTACCAACAGAAACTGTCAAAACTGTACATTCATTTTATGAAAATGATGAAGTTAGCAGGGCAATGCCAGGTATTAAAGATTGTGTGACAGTTATAGAAACAAGTGGAAATAAAACAAAAATATCAAAAAGACATATTTTGTGGAACCTTAAAGAAGCTTACGAACATTTTAAAGACAAGTTTCCTAACATAAAAATAGGTTTCTCTAAATTTGCTGAGTTGAGACCAAAACATAGTGTATTAGCTGGCCAGAGTGGCACACACACTGTCTGTGTGTGCACAACTCACCAAAACATAACATTAATGATAGAGAATGCCAAACTAAATACAATAACAAACAGCACCTTAAACAATTATAAGCAGTGCATTGCAAAAATGCTTTGCAACCCATCATCAGTTGATTGCAACATGGGAAACTGTGAATACTGCCCAGGAGAAACTGTCATACGTAAAATTTTAAAAGACTCTTTTTCATGAAAACTTAATTGAATAAGTTCAGTTCTGACAGTGGATGTCAGTTGACCGATGTAATCTGGAAATTGTTCAGAAAACTTCTGAAGAATTCATAGATTTATTTTGTAGTAAGATGTCAACTTTGATTTGGCATGACTTCATTGCTAAGCAGCAATGAACATTCCTTAACTCCACAAGAGAAAACCTTATGGAATCTGAATTTGTTGTCATATGTAATTTTTCAGAAAATTATAGTATAGTTGTGCAGGATGAAACTGAGAGTTTCCACTGGACAAGACAACAGATTACCATTCACCCTTTTGTTATATATTACAAACAGGAAGACAAAATTGAACATATGAGCTTTGTCATTGTTTCTGAATGCCTGGAGCACAATAAAACTGCGGTGTACACCTTTCAAAAAAAGCTAATTTCATACCTAACAAATAAATTTCAAAAGATTCCAAAAAAGATATACTATTATTCTGACAGTTCTGCCGCTCAGTATAAAAATAAGAAAAACTTCCTGAACCTTTGCCTTCACGAGGAAGACTCCAACATAAAAACTGAGTGGCACTTTTCAGCCACAGTACATGGGAAAGGGCCTTGTGATGCAGTAGGTGGTTCAGTAAAGAGACTGGCATCTTGTGCAAGTTTGCAAAGGCCATACCAGAATCAGATCCAAACCGCACAAGATCTATTTGAGTGGGCAGTAGATAATATCACAGATGTTGATTTGGCATATTCCACTCAAGAAGACTACGCTGCTTCAGAAATATTCTTAAAAAGCCGACTTGAAGAGGCATTGACAATCAAAGGAACACAGCAATTTCACGCTTTCATTCTCAACACTACATAAAAATTAATAGTCAAATACTTCTCAGGTGATATGCAAAGTTGGGAGAGGGATGTAACTACATCACCAGACAAACTTAAGTTACAAGATGTATCAGGCTGTCACCACTGTATATGGCAGAAACTGGCGGCTTGGGTACATTTTAGAAAAAAAAACGAAGAACTTGATGAAGTGAAAATAACTTTTCTTCGTCCATGTGGACCAGCTAAGTCATTCTCTTATCCTGCACATGCAGATATCCTGTGGGTGTCAGTTGTGGATGTTCTCACAAAAGTGAATCCATTTACTCCGACAGGGAGAACATACATTCTTAATGAAAGTGATGTAAACCAAACCCAGTCAGCTTTATTAAAATGTAATATGTGAAGTTCCAAGACAATTTATTAGGAAACTGCTTTCAACTCAAAACTTAATTTTTGTCTCAGGTTAGAGTTAATATATATTTTATAGAAAATTGTTTCAAAATTATTGTTAATACCTATCATGTTAAATTTAGCTATGTACAGATACCTGTTACTCAAAAACAAGCATTACGTATTTAATTTGTTTAATAGTTCCATTTCAAACATCATGGACCAGAATTATTATGTAAATACTTGTACTTATTCATACTCTATTTCAGTTTGTAGTTAAAGGCTCAATTTCTTCTTGTTGTTACATCAGTTAATATACTGTAAGTGAAGTTGTATGAAATTAAAATAAGCAATCAACTGACATAAAATATGCTGATTAGTTTTGGTTCAATAAGGTGATGTTTTGATATTTCTAATACTTTTTTTTACCTACCTTTCAGTATATTTTAAAGAAGTTTCTGTTTGTTAAAGGTCAATTTGGTCAAACTAGGGCCATTAGGGAAAAACAAGAGTCCGGTTTTTTTTTTTTTTTTTTTTTTTTTTTTTTTTTTTTTTTTTTTTTTTACACTGAACCCATCATCATCCCAGATTTATATTTTGCTATATGATTTTCAATAGTATGAAGTAGTTATGGAAATATTTTGAAAATTTTCAACTATGTACTTTTTGTAAAAAAAATTAAATCAAAATATTAATTAGTATTTTGAAAAATGTTATTAATTAGAAGCTATATTTTGTTTTATATCCCTGGAGAAAGCATGCAAAATGCTGCAAAATGACACCTTTCCCAGTTCTCTAGCTCAATTAGGGCAGCTCCTAGGACAATTTAAAAAAAAGTCCTTTCACGCATTTTTGGCTGGTTTTTGAAAAGTTTACATAGCCAAATTTCGGGAATGGTTTAAGATAAAAAATTGAAATTTGGTATTTTTCTTAGTCTCAATGCCCACTATAAGTATACCAACTTTCAGCAAAATCTAAGAGGGTGAGGTAAAATAGGAGTGTTGATTTGACATGGACTGACTCTCTTAAATTATTGCACAGTACTCTGTATGCTATGCACGGTTGCTTCATGATGACGTGGCGCTAATAGTAATGAACTGGGGTATGTTCCGGCACACTCATTTGCCTCTGTATCTCTCAAATGATACAGTGCTTGTTTTGCCACAGCTGTTGTGACCTATTCTTGAGTACTGCTTGAGTGTTTGGGATCTGTTCCATGTTGGATTGAAGAAATTCATTAAAGGAATTCAGAGGCAGGCTGCTAGATATGTTACTATTAGGTCTGAACTACACCTAAGTGTTATGGAAATGCTTTGGCAGCTCAAATGGGAATACCTGAAGGGAAGGTGACATTCATTTTGTGAAACACTATTGAGAAAATTTTGAGAACAGGCATTTGAAGCTGACTGCTGAATGATACTACTATTGCCAACATACATAGCATGTAAGGACCACAAAGATAAGATACAAGAAATTAGGGCTCATATGGAGGTGCACAGACAGTTGTTTTTCCCTTGCTCTATTTGTGAGTGGAACAGGAGAGGAAATAACAAGCTGTGGTTCAAGATACCCTCCACCACGCACCGTGCAGTGGCTCGTGGAGTATCTGTGTAGAAGTAGATATGTTGTCCTCGAAAATTACTCACTCAGTATTGCTAATGACTTCTAAATTTTCCAATTTTTAATTTTATTACACTACTATAAATTTTTTACTTTCCGCTTTTACTCTCTCTATAACAATTTTTTTTTTTTCCTCAGTGATTTCAGCAAGCTCAGACACCACAGTAAAGGTCTGGAATGCACACAAAGGATTTTGCATGTCCACCTTGCGCACTCATAAAGATTATGTGAAAGCTCTGGCATATGCCAAGGACAGAGAGCAAGTTGCATCCGCTGGCCTAGATAGGGCTATTTTCTTATGGGATGTGAATACACTGACAGCCCTCACAGCAAGCAACAACACTGTTACAAGTAAGTTCATACATATCTGTTGTAAACTAGGATAGCATTTACCCCCTCCTGGTGGTAGTGTGTGTGTGTGTGTGTGTGTGTGTGTGTAGCTCAGTATGTGTGTGTGTGTGTGTGTGTGTGTGTGTGTGTGTGTGTGTGTGTGTGTGTGTGTGTGTGTAGCTCAGTATGAGACAAAGGAAGTATCTCCAGTCAGAAAGCAACATTGAAACAAGACTAAAGAAAAGGTGAATCTACAGTTACTGTCAGATAATTTCGTATAAAGAATAGTATCAATGCTCTGCTGAACAGATTGTGCAACTTCAGTCTATTTTATTCTGTTTCTCTCCTGCCTGTCACATACAGGCTATTAAAAGTGATCTAGGTATTATTTTTTCTACCAGATAATACTAATTAATCTTTCTAAATGTTTTGCTCAACAAATTAAATAAAGTACTTGCAGCAATGTTTCCTGGTTAACACATTGGCATTCCATTCTATGTTGCCAAATGCTCAAAAATATTTGTGTGCCTATGATAATTCGTAAATGTAAAATATCTTGAATGCCTGTTATATATTTAATGATGACGTACCCACCCACCACATCCCCCTTAGCCCCCAAAGTCTCTTGCGAGAGTACAAGCTAGGCCATCATACAGCCCTGGCCCTTTGCAGTGCTACTTCCGTTTCTGTGCTGCAAGTCCATCCTTCTACTAGTCTTTTTTCCCCTCTGCATGTCCACAGGTTGGTCTCATTGGTGCCGACGCTACTTGAATTTGTCTTATGGGTCCCCCCTCCCACCCACCGACACTTCATACATCTTTTCATCCTTTACTGCATGGTTGCCATCGTTGGATTTGAACTACCATCCACCTTCCAAATTTTACAGAAGTGTGGGGAATGTCACCCAACACGGTGTACATTCCACCTTTCTATCTTTTCATCATTCCTTTCTGGCAAAACCTAGCATATTAGCCATTCCTTCGGGAGGGGGGGGGGGGGGGGGGGGGGGAGATCGTCAAGTACCTGTGCGGTGATATTTCCCTGCCCATGCAGGGATCACTGTTGGTGCCTGCAGTGAAAATTCTCTGTCTATGTTAGGGGTATGTGCCTGCCATGGCTGGGACACGGGCAGTGGTTACCTGGCCAGCCAGGTAGGTGTGGTGGTGTGATGACCATGGGCAGAGCCACTACACTAGCACTAACTCATATGATTCATAAATGAGGTGGCTAAAACTTTCTTATGCTGATGGCTGCATAGCCCCAACAGTTTCTTCAGAAGGAAAGGATTACTACACTGCATACATTTAAATTTAACAGAACGGGCATTTGATTAGTGAAACTGAGCAGTTCAAATTTGTAGGTGTACAGATAGATAGTAGACTGTCATGGAAAGCAGACGTTCAGGATCTCCCAAACACTTAATGCTGCCATTTCTACTATTTGAAGTAAGCGATCATTCAACGTGAAAAGTAGTCTACTTTGCTTATTTTCATTTGCTTATGTCCTCCCCCCATGAACCATGGACCTTGCCGTTGGTGGGGAGGCTTGCGTGCCTCAGCGATACAGATGGCCGTACCGTAGGTGCAACCACAACGGAGGGGTATCTGTTGAGAGGCCAGACAAACGTGTGGTTCCTGAAGAGGGGCAGCAGCCTTTTCAGTAGTTGCAGGGGCAACAGTCTGGATGATTGACTGATCTGGCCTTGCAACATTAACCAAAACGGCCTTGCTGTGCTGGTACTGCGAACGGCTGAAAGCAAGGGGAAACTACAGCCGTAATTTTTCCCGAGGACATGCAGCTTTACTGTATGATTAAATGATGATTGCATCCTCTTGGGTAAAATATTCCGGAGGTAAAATAGTCCCCCATTCGGATCTCCGGGCGGGGACTACTCAGGAGGATGTCGTTATCAGGAGAAAGAAAACTGGCGTTCTACGGATCGGAGCGTGGAATGTCAGATCCCTTAATCGGGCAGGTAGGTTAGAAAATTTAAAAAGGGAAATGGATAGGTTAAACTTAGATATAGTGGGAATTAGTGAAGTTCGGTGGCAGGAGGAACACGACTTCTGGTCAGGTGACTACAGGGTTATAAACACAAAATCAAATAGGGGTAATGCAGGAGTAGGTTTAATAATGAATAGGAAAATAGGAATGCGGGTAAGCTACTACAAACAGCATAGTGAACGCATTATTGTGGCCAAGATAGATACGAAGCCCACACCTACTACAGTAGTACAAGTTTATATGCCAACTAGCTCTGCAGATGATGAAGAAATTGAAGAAATGTACGATGAAATAAAAGAAATTATTCAGATAGTGAAGGGAGACGAAAATTTAAATTGTAATGGGTGACTGGAATTCGAGTGTAGGAAAAGGGAGAGAAGGAAACATAGTAGGTGAATATGGATTGGGGCTAAGAAATGAAAGAGGAAGCCGCCTAGTAGAATTTTGCACAGAGCACAACTTAATCATAGCTAACACTTGGTTTAAGAATCATGAAAGAATGTTGTATACGTGGAAGAACCCTGGAGATACTAAAAGGTATCAGATAGATTATATAATGGTAAGACAGAGATTTAGGAACCAGGTTTTAAGTTGTAAGACATTTCCAGGGGCAGATGTGGACTCTGACCACAATCTATTGGTTATGACCTGTAGATTAAAACTGAAGAAACTGCAAAAATGTGGGAAATTAAGGAGATGGGACCTGGATAAACTGAAAGAACCAGAGGTTGTACAGAGTTTCAGAGAGAGCATAAGGGAACAATTGACAGGAATAGGGGAAGGAAATACAGTAGAAGAAGAATGGGTAGCTCTGAGGGATGTAGTAGTGAAGGCAGCAGAGGATAAAGTAGGTACAAAGACGAGGGCTGCTAGAAATCCTTGGGTAACAGAAGAAATATTGAATTTAATTGATGAAAGGAGAAAATATAAAAATGCAGTAAATGAAGCAGGCAAAAAGGAATACAAACGTCTCAAAAATGAGATCGACAGGAAGTGCAAAATGGCTAAACAGGGATGGCTAGAGGACAAATGTAAGGATGTAGAAGCTTATCTCACTAGGGGTAAGATAGATACTGCCTACAGGAAAATTAAAGAGACCTTTGGAGAGAAGAGAACCACGTGTATGAATATCAAGAGCTCAGATGGCAGCCCAGTTCTAAGCAAAGAAGGGAAGGCAGAAAGGTGGAAGGAGTATATAGAAGGTTTATACAAGGGCGATGTACTTGAGGACAATATTATGGAAATAGAAGAGGATGTAGATGAAGACGAAATGGGAGATACGATACTGCGTGAAGAGTTTGACAGAGCACTGAAAGACCTGAGTCGAAACAAGGCCCCCGGAGTAGACAACATTCCATTAGAACTACTGACGGCCTTGGGAGAGCCAGTCATGACAAAACTCTACCAGCTGGTGAGCAAGATGTATGAGACAGGCGAAATACCCTCAGACTTCAAGAAGAATATAATAATTCCAATCCCAAAGAAAGCAGGTGTAACAGATGTGAAAATTACCGAACTATCAGTTTAATAAGCCACGGCTGCAAAATACTAACGCGAATTCTTTACAGACGAATGGAAAAACTGGTAGATGCAGACCTCGGGGAGGATCAGTTTGGATTCCGTCGAAATGTTGGAACACGTGAGGCAATACTGACCTTACGACTTATCTTAGAAGAAAGATTAAGAAAAGGCAAACCTACATTTCTAGCATTTGTAGACTTAGAGAAAGCTTTTGACAATGTTGACTGGAATACTCTTTTTCAAATTCTAAAGGTGGCAGGGGTAAAATACAGGGAGCGAAAGGCTATTTATAATTTGTACAGAAACCAGATGGCAGTAATAAGAGTCGAGGGGCATGAAAGAGAAGCAGTGGTTGGGAAAGGAGTGAGACAGGGTTGTAGCCTCTCCCCGATGTTATTCAATCTGTATATTGAGCAAGCAGTAAAGGAAACAAAAGAAAAATTTGGAGTAGGTATTAAAATTCATGGAGACGAAGTAAAAACTTTGAGGTTCGCCGATGACATTGTAATTCTGTCAGAGACGGCAAAGGACTTGGAAGAGCAGTTGAACGGACTGGACAGTGTCTTGAAAGGAGGATATAAGATGAACATTAACAAAAGCAAAACGAGGATAATGGAATGTAGTCAAATTAAATCGGGTGATGCTGAGGGAATTAGATTAGGAAATGAGACACTTAAAGTAGTAAAGGAGTTTTGCTATTTAGGAAGTAAAATAACTGATGATGGTCGAAGTAGAGAGGATATAAAATGTAGACTGGCAATGGCAAGGAAAGCGTTTCTGAAGAAGAGAAATTTGTTAACTTCGAATATAGATTTATGTATCAGGAAGTCGTTTCTGAAAGTATTTGTTTGGAGTGTAGCCATGTATGGAAGTAAAACATGGACGATAACTAGTTTGGACAAGAAGAGAATAGAAGCTTTCGAAATGTGGTGCTACAGAAGAATACTGAAGATAAGGTGGATAGATCACGTAACTAATGAGGAGGTATTGAATAGGATTGGGGAGAAGAGAAGTTTGTGGCACAACTTGACTAGAAGAAGGGATCGGTTGGTAGGACATGTTTTGAGGCATCAAGGGATCACAAATTTAGCATTGGAGGGCAGCGTGGAGGGTAAAAATCGTAGAGGGAGACCGAGAGATGAGTACACTAAGCAGATTCAGAAGGATGTAGGTTGCAGTAGGTACTGGGAGATGAAGCAGCTTGCACAGGATAGAGTAGCATGGAGAGCTGCATCAAACCAGTCTCAGGACTGAAGACAACAACAACAACAACAACAACAACAACAATGTCATACAGTACTATATTTTGGGGTAACTCTTCCCATTCTAAACAGATATTTTTGCCTCAGAAACAGGCTGTTTGGGCAATAAGTGGTGTTATTTCTCGAACCACTTGTCGACCCCTATTTATTAGTTTGGGTATTTTTATATTGCCCTCTCAATATATTTATTCTTTACTGTCATTTTTTGTCAACAATGTCAACTTATTCTCAAGAATTAACATCTTTTACTCAGTTAATACTCGGCAGGAATCCAATCTGGATTGGATCGCACTTTCTGAACTCTTGTGTAGAAAGATATGCAGTGTATTGCTGCATCCATTTTCAATAAGCTACCAGAAGAATTCAAAAATCTTAACAGTAATCCACGTGCTTTTAAATTGAAACTGAAGAGTTTCTTCATGCATCACTCCTTCTATTCTGTTAAGAGCTTCTGGAAAAATTAAGCTGATTCTTATGTTATATTTTTGACTGCATTTACTTAGACTTATGGTTTGACTTTTTTGGGTTCATAAGCTTTTTATTTTATCTGTTATTACTTTTATGTTGTAATTTCATGTTCTATGATCTTGAAGATTTGCTCATCAGTTTGGTCCTATGAAACTAGTTGTGTAAATAAATAAATATGACCCCACAATGTTTCCTATCCTGGCTACACTGTGAAGGAACATAGGGCTAAGAGACAAGGGGAGACATACTCCCCACAATACCTACAAGTAAACCTACTTGAGGGATACACTTCAATTTTCATCAAGTTTGATTATGTTGTACTGTTGAGCAAAATAAAAGGCAAACATACTTTTATATGTGCCCATACACGATTAAGTGACACCACCAAGCATAAAAAACACAAAACACAAATACAACATGAGGTATTTTATTCAATTGGGCAGATAAAAAAAACTGCTCACCAAGTGGTGGCAGAACACACATTTAAGACAGTTGTAATTGGCAAGCTTTCAGAGCCAGTGGTTCCTTCGGGCAGAAGAGTTGAAGGAGAAGGAAGAGGGTTGAAGGAAAAGGGACTGGAGAGGTCTAGGAAAATGGATAAAATTCAGGAAAGTCACCCTGAACCATGGATCAGAGGCTTACCGTACGGGACGAGAAGGAAAGACTGACTGTTAGGGAATGCATCAAATGAGATTTGAAAACCTGAGAGCTTAAACGAGATGTCCACCTGTAGCAATTGTGGATTTCAGTTGCATGTGAATGCTCTTTATGCATTACCCCATTTGTGTCAACTGTGACGAGTACCTTTCTCCTTGTTCAACAAAGTGCACTATCTTCCAAAACGAAAGGAAGATCCAAGAATTCAATACTTTTGTCTGACAGTCATAGCAAGAGGCCAAGCAGAAATATTATTGTTTGCGTCCTGTTCGTGTGATGATGACATTTCCGATGTCTATGATGATGTCATCCGTTGTAAAAGCAGTACATTCCCCCTTCATACCTTCTGCGTCAGGCCCTCTGGGTCGCTCAACTACGCCATCTTCCCTGGTGGTTGGGGTGCCCCCTCCTACACTGACTAGGAACATCGATCCTCAACCCACAGCCAGAGGAGCAACACCTTCCTCTGGTGTCTCTTACCTGGAATGGGTCCCTCATGTCACTTCCCTCCGAGGTTTCCGCTGATCTGCAACAGAATACCATCCATTGGATGAAGGAGCCACAGGTTGCTGGTCATAGGGATTCACATTCTTCCTCTGCTCTGGAATTAGGGCAGATAGGCCTTCACAAACATTGAAATCATCCAAAAAGAAGAGTGACAAAAAGATGACCTCCAAGATGGAGGTGGTTCTGGTGGTTACCATGCCACCAGATCCCGCATATACCAACTGTGTACCAGAGGCAGAGTTCCTGGTAGCCACTGTGGTGCAGACTCCTTTCACACACAACCTACCTCAGAATTTGTGTGTGTGCCTTATTCTCACCACCAGTGGCAGCAGATGAGCCTGGTGTATGACATGGCTACTTGCTTCCTTCACGTTCTCGCTGGATGCTGTTAAATGGGACTGTAGTGTTTTTTCAATCACCTGGTTGACCTGTGACATCTCTCATACATTTCCTGTGCTTTCTAGATTGTCTCCAGGAAACTTGTTTCCCAGCACTGCAAACCCCTATCATCTGTGGCTACTGGGGCTATTTTAAAACTCTAGCTGACTATGACAGAGCATCAGGTGGTATTTGCACCTTGACTTTGTCTACAGCGATTGTGCGTCATACGATATGACTTTGGAGGTTGTGGCTGTTCATGTGAGGATGTCTCTGGATTTTATGTCTGCAATGTGTGCCTCCCTCCCGAAGGTGAAGGATTCAGAACATCGTATCTGCACTAATTTCTCAGTTCCTCCCACACTTACTCATTTTGGGTGACTTCAGTGCTCACAACCCTTAATGGGTGGAACTACAAACACTGGCCACAGTAAAGCTATTGAAACTCTGCTCACAACACTCGTTCTTTGTCTCTTAAATACCAGTGCCCCATACATCGTGGCATATGAATCAAATTCAGACCTTCACTTTTCCATTTGCCACACCAGTCTCCCCCCTTCCATCCTTTGAAGACTCAATGATGACATGTGTGACACTGATTGTCATGTCTCTTCCTCAGCGTCACTCACCTGGGCATCCACCCAGATGGGACTCTCAACTGGGATGCTTTTGCCTCTGCCATTGTCCTTAGCATGCTGCCATGTGGACGTATCAATGTGGCTATCCAGAGCACATCCCCAGCCATTCTATGGAGCAACTCATTACCTGTAAATGGTGCCATGCCCAGGTCCACCACCTAAAATGATAGAAATACGATTTCTGGAAATGTTATGCTACTATCATTGGACTGTGTACCATTTCTTCACTGGTTTAGGCAAATGTTCGATGCCACCACAGACATCAGCCCTCAAGATGTACATGGTGTCTCCCCACTGACCCCAACGCTGTTGCCGAACATTTTTCTCTGCATTATGCTTGAGCCTGTGAGTCTGCGAATTATTAGCCAGCATTTTGTGCTGTCAAATAACAGGTGGAGCAAATTCGCTTACCTTTCACTACAAATCACTTGGAGCCATATAATGCTTTGTTCAGTGACTGTGATTGCTCAGTGCCCCATCCCTTTGCCCTGACAAGGCTCCAGGGCCAGACTGCTTCCACAGCCAAATGCTCAAACACCTATCAGTGGATTGCCAACATCGCTGGAGTGGGAGTGAGTTCCTATCTCAATGGTGAGAAAGTGTCATGATGCTACTGAAGACAGGTAGATACCCCCTTAGATGGGGGGCTATTGCTCAATTAGTCTCACTGATGTTCCCTGCAAGTTGCTCAAATGTATGATGAGCCGGCGGCTGTGTTGGTATCTTGAATCTTGGTGTCATTTGGCTCTGTTCCAGGACAGTCTTCATCATGGCTGTTCTAAGGCTGAGTATTTGGTCTGCCTGAAGTCTACTATCCAGTCAGCTTTTACCCAGCGTAAACACCTTATTGCTGTGTCACTTTCTGGGACTAGTCTTTAATGCCTGGTTGATGTGGCTTCCCCATCTTCGCCAACTTACGCAGATTTGCTGATCAAACCTCAACACTCTTCACTGTCTCAGCAACACAAGCTGAGATGCAAACAGCTGTACTCTAATGTGCCTTTACAGAGCACTGATCCGTCCTGTCTTGATTATTGGAGTCTGTCATGTGGATTTGCTATTGCCTTCATCATTGCAGATGCTGGACCCAGTACAGCATTGTGAAGTCCAACTTGCGAAAGGTAGCTTTTGGATCAGAACTGTGGAGGCTGGGGACCCTCCAGTACAGATCAAGTGCCAACAACTGCTGCTGAGTGATACAAGCTTCCTGCTCCCCTGAGTGTTTGAAATACTGTGCCTTCCCCCCCCCCCCCTCTCTCTCTCTCTCTCTCTCTCTCTCTCTCTCTCTCTCTCTCTCTCTCTCTCTCTCTCTCTCTCTCTCTCTCTCTCTTTTTTGTCCACCTCACACAACATTGGCCACTGCTTGGCCATCACAGAGCCCCTACATATGCAGCATCTTTTTCCTTGCGTGCTGCATCTTTATCCTCTTTCTGTTCTTTTTCTCATGTCTTGGGGAAAATGTCTGGTGTGTTATTGGGAATGTTCCACATTGTCTGTCGTTGACCTAAGAACAATCTTACCACTGTTTTCTATTCTCTCTTCCTTTCTTTGTTTCCCTTCTTCTCTCGTTCATCCGCTTTGGCATTTGAGCTTCCTCTTTTTCTTCTTCCCCCCTGTGCGTTCCTGAAGGCTAGACCATGTGTATGATGCGTAACAGGTGACTGGCTAACACTCAATTCCCAGCCCCGGTTCAACAGATAGCGTTCCCACGTACCCCCTGGTTCAGGCCAGGCCCAGAGAGGGATGATTGCCTGAGCTGCAACCTCTCAAATTGCTGATTTGTCCCTCTTGTCAGGCGTTCGGAAGGTGTGACATGAGGTGTGAACAATCACCTAAGGTGGGTGCGCCCCAAGTTGGAAGGAGCGCACCATCAGAGATGCTGGCAATCGTGGGGGATTTTCTCGCAATAAGCCAATCATCTTCACAATCAACGTAGCAGCGTCTTTAGCCATATCTTGATTGTATTTACTCCTCCACTGATAAAACCGTCTTTTTTTAAGTTCTTGTTGCGCAAATGGTTTCTCCCACCATCTTTACATCTTGGACCTGTTGCTCTTCTATTCATTGAAACTACGAAATTCCTGGGACTCATGCTCAATAGGAAACACTCTTGGTCCCCCCCATGTGACTTACCTGCACCCCTTTGTGTGCGGTCCCTCAATGTCCTACGTGTCCTCAATGGTACTTCCTGGGGTACCTACCGAACCACCCTCCTCCGTTTTTACCGGTCCCTTGTCTGTTCAAAACTTGATTATGGGTGCTTTGTTTATGCGTCTACACATCCATCCCTCTTACACCGTCTCAACACTATCCACCATTTCGGCTTCTGTTTGGCCACTGGCGCCTTTTACACTAGCCTGGTGGACAGTTTGTATACTGAATCTGCTGAACTTCCACAGTCCTAGTGCCGTGACTTTCTCCCCAGCAGGTATGCATGTCATTTGTCTGCCATGTGTGGCCACCAATCCTATTGCCTCCTCCTTCGATGATTCCTTTGGTCACCAGGATGGAGTGAGTCCCTCTTATCTGTTAGCTCCTGGAATCGAGTCCGCTTTCAGCATTTGCTTCAGCAACTTAACTTCACACTACCTGCAACTTTTCCGGTGGGTTGAAACGCTTCACCACCTTGGTTTAGCGAAGTGGCCCTTTTGTTAACATCGGCCTTCGTTCACTTCCCAAGGACACTACTTCAGCCTTGCTCTATCACCTTCAGTTTCACAGCCTTCGCATGGAATTTCACGATAGTACCTTTGTGTGGACTGATGGCTCTTGGACTGACCGTGGTGTCGTGTGTGCCTTCGTCATTGGCGCCGATGCTTTTTGGTATCGGCTTCCAGAACACTATTCAGTATTTACAGCAGAGCACTTCACCCTGTATTGGTTATGAAGTACACCCAGCGACACAGACTTTTTAATTGTGTCCTCTGCTCGGACTTTCTCAGCGCCCTTCAAAGTCTATATGTGCTGTACACCACCCATCCCTTAGTGCAACTGGTTCAGGAAAACCGCCACTTGCTCACTCTTGATGGAGCCACTGTGTTGTTCTTATGAGTTCCTGGTCATGTTGACCTGACAGGAAACGAGGCTGCTGACGCCGCTGCCAAGGCTGCAGTCCTCGTACTTCAGCCCACTAGTTCTTATATTACCTCCGAAGATCTCTGTGTTGCCATCCGTCAGGTGGTGGTGTTCCTCTGGCATCGCCATTGGCCTTCCCTTCAAGGGAATAAGCTCAGGATTATTAAGCCTCTTCCAGTGGCTTGGACGTCAGCGTCTCGGCCCTCCTACCAGGATGAAGTCATTATAACACAGTTGTGTATTGGGCACTGCCTTTTTAGCCTTCATTATTTGATAAATGCGCCCAAGTTAGCTCCTCTATGTTTTTGTGTTCTGTAATTTTGACATGGGCGCATATGACCCCAGTGTTTTTGCACCCTAAAACAAAACAAAACTACAGTGGCCCAGGACTGAAGGCACGATCACATTCACCTACAACGTCTCTGCTCTAAACTCCATCACCCTCACAGTTGCCTCTTATCAGGGAGCAATCTGCCTGTGCCCCCATGGTGTGTACTCCCTTCTCAGATCTGCCTCAACCCATCCTTTGGACCAAAAGACTCTGTTGACTCCATGTTTTTTGCCACCTGTTCCTTGCTATCCATGATTCATTTCATACACTGATGGCTCTGTGGTAAACAGACAAATTGATTTGGCCTTCACACATGCAAGGTGCTGTGAACTATGCTCCCTGCTGATCAGGTGCAGTGTATTCACAACTGGATTGGTAGCCAATTATTCTGTTTTCAGTTATGTTTATTATTGCACTGATCAGATTTTCTTAATCGGTAGTGACTGCCAAAGTAGTCTTCAGGCTATCAACCAACGCTACCCTTGAGACCCATTCATTGTGACAGTTCAGGATCTCCTTTCTGACCTCCATCAAGCTGGATGTTGGGTCAGGGAATGAACATGCTGACCAATTGGGGAAGTTTGCTACCAGGCTGTTGTCTTTCGAGATGGAGATAACAAAACTGGACCTTCAGTCAACTTTATGCCATCAGGTGTTGGAGGCCTGAAACATGGTTCGGTGTGCTTGGTTTTTCCGAACAAATTGTGAGCAGTAGAGAGGACAGCAAATCATATCAGATTTCCCTTCTTCCTTTTTGTAGGGAATCTACCGTTCTGTAAACTTCACATTGGCCCATGGTGACATACCACGATTTGAGGATCCATCCCACTGTAGTGTGATGACATCTGATGTTGGCCCTAATTTGCCAACTTACAGTAAAACCTTAAACTTGTTGAATTTTTGCCTTTGGTGGTAGCAGATGACACCAAAGTCGCTGATCAGGTTTTATGTTTTACCCAAGAAGGTGGTTTCTACCCCTCTTTCTGAGGGTGGGCACTTTGGCTTTGTAATCCACCTGCTCCGAACCAGGGTCCATGGCTGCCCTTGGTTGGTAGTCCAGCATGGCTCCTGCCCTTCCAACCTTTTTAATTCTTTTTATTCTTTTACACATGTCATTTTGTACTGTTTCATTGCCATCAGTCTCTTTCCTGAGATTTTATCAACTTGTCCAAATTGCTAGTTTTCCTGTGGTAATGGAGGGTGCAGAAACAATGCTCAGATGCAGAGAGTGTGCCTTTCATCACATAACACGTCCTGGGGGCCTCCAGCTGATTCCTGGGCAGAGCTCTTTGCCCACCTTCACCCTTTTACCCCTCTCTCCCTTCTACTAGTGCCATTCTCTTGGTTTTTTTGATTCTTGCTTACAATCGAGTTCATCAGGTTTTGTCTTCTGAATTCTTCCTCTCTGAGGGCTCTTCCCAACTTGATGCATATAGGATGGAGGGATTGACGACCTCATAGCTTGGTCCCTTTAATCCCATCAATCTAGTCCATGACCAACACATTATGAAGCTCCGTGTTGTGTCCCAGTGTGACATGGGCAGTCATTGTATTAATTTTGAATTGTAATTTAATCCCTGACAGCACACTCATAAAATACTAATAAGTGTAAGGTATCATGATTTATTCTTTTTCTTTATGATTTCTGTCCATCTCCATATTGTCATTAAAGAAACTCCTCTTCAGCATGTCTAAGTAATAGGTAGTAACATTTTCCTCGTGGGGGCCACCACAGCAACATGTTTGTCAAAAGACATTTTGAAGTATTCCACCTAGGCTGTTTTTTCATTAGTACTCAATATATTACACGTGGCACTATTGTCCAATTGTGGCCTTACAGGCAATCTTCAAGCTGAATATACAAAGAAACAGATCAAAGTATAAGTTTGGCTTAATGACATGCAAAAATAATATTTTACAGCTGACTAAAATTGTACTTAGAGGTGACGATGTGTTGTACAAGTATCCTGTTAATGAATGGTGATATAGCTGATCTGAAAGTGAGCACATAATGTGTAAGCATCAGAATTAAAACCATAAACCTTACTGTGTGCAGTAATAGTCATCTTTATAACTAATGTCATAATATATGACACTGTATGTGCTCTCTTTCATTGTCAAATACCAGCTGTCACTTCTGTCCACACAGGAAACAGTTAAGCAATGATACAGGATTTGAATTAGTGTATCCATAGCTCTATCCAGGAGTCAGAGATGTGATGTACTGTATGTTATTGTAAACATATATTGAAAGGTCAAAACCAAATCTAGAATGAACACTGTGCCATGGCATCAAATACACCCGCAGAGTGCTGTGAACTCCAGAAAAAGATTGGCAGGAAGTTTGTGTTAAATTTTGGACATAAAAATCTTATGCCAGACAGTACATCATTAGAAATATAACCTGTGAACATAAATACATATATGTTCCAAGACTTACCAAGCGGGAAACTGCCAGTAGATAGGCACAATGAATAAAACACACAAACACACACACACACACACACACACACACACACACAGAATTTCGAGCTTTCGCAACCGGCGGCTGCTTCGTCAGGAAAGAGGGAAGGAAAAGGAAAGATGAAAGGATGTGGGTTTTAAGGGAGAGGGTAAGGAGTCATTCCAATCCCGGGAGCGGAAAGACTTACCTTAGGGGGGGAAAAAGGATGGTATATACTCACACGCACACACACGCATATCCATCCATACATACACAGACACAAGCAGACATATTTAAAGGCATAGAGTATGGGCAGAGATGTAAGTCAAGGCGGAAGTGTAGAGGCAAAGATGATGTTGAATGACAGGTGAGGTATGAGTGGCAGCAACTTGAAATTAGTGGAGGTTGAGGCCTGGTGGATAACGAGAAGAGAGAATATATTGAAGGGCAAGTTCCCATCTCCGGGGTTCGGATAGGTTGGTGTTGGTGGGAAGTATCCAGATAACTCGGATGGTGTAACACTGTGCCAAGATGTGCTGGCCGTGCACCAAGGCATGTTTAGCTACAGCGTGATCCTCATTACCAACAAACACTGTCTGCCTGTGTCTATTCATGCGAATGGACAGTTTGTTGCTGGTCATTCCCACATAGAAAGCGTCACAGTGTAGGCAGGTCAGTTGGTAAATCACATGGGTGCTTTCACACGTGGCTCTGCCTTTGATCGTGTACACCTTCCGGGTTGCAGGACTGGAGTAGGTGGTGGTGGGAGGGTGCATAGGACAGGTTTTACACCGGGGGGCGGTTGCAAGGGTAGGAGCCAGAGGGTAGGGAAGGTGGTTTGGGGATTTCATAGGGATGAACCAAGAGGTTACGAAGGTTAGGTGGACGGCGGAAAGACACTCTTGGTGGAGTGGGGATATTTTTCCCATCTGGAAGTTCCTTTCTATTTTATAAATACATATATGTTAATTTATTAAAAACCTTATGATGAACTTGCTATGCTTTTTAATTGATGTCTTACTGCCTCCATTTTAGTCAACAGTAGCACTTTATGTAAGACGTCATGAGGCAATAACAAGAGAATAGGCATAATTTTATTATATGTTATTTATTATACCATTCTGTGAGCATTACATCCACTCACTCACTTTTGCTATACCAGACCACCTTTCTTCACATTTTGAATATTGACAGACTCATATTTTAGGCAGTTATATTTATAGAATAAAATATTCACTCTACAGCGGAGTGTGTGCTTATATGAAACTTCCTGGCAGATTAAAACTGTGTGCCGGACCGAGACTCGTACTCGGGACCTTTGCCTTTCGTGGGCAAGTGGTAGAGCACTTGCCCGCGAAAGGTAAAGGCCCCGAGTTCGAGTCTCGGTCTGGCACACAGTTTTAATCTGCCAGGAAGTTTCAATTATATTTATCTTTCTTGATGACACACTTGCCATATTTTTGTTGCTAGTAGCACCTTCTAAGAAAGACTGCATTAGGTCTGTCAAAACCATATATTGCAATAACAGTTCAGAGTCTGAGTGTTAGCTGTCCTCAGTCATGAAGTGCCACCTTCTA
The DNA here is from genome assembly GCF_023897955.1 of Schistocerca gregaria. NCBI lineage: Eukaryota > Metazoa > Arthropoda > Insecta > Orthoptera > Acrididae > Schistocerca > Schistocerca gregaria. Next base: position 347,645,809 of record NC_064926.1, on the reverse strand, counting down.
GTTGACGCAAATGACATTTGTCACATATATATGTAGTTTTTCAGAGGCCTGTGCATGTGGTATTTAGTGCCTGTAACACTGTCTGTTATAAATTGTCTAATGTCGGTATGTTAAATAAAATACAGTTATATTTCTAATTTTTATTCTTTTATGTAATAACACCCCTCATATGTTACCTATTGTCTCGCACTATGATTGAGTAGCCCCCTCCCCCACTCCCCCCTCTTTCATTTTTTGCCACTGGCAGAACAGTTAATATGAGACTACCTCAGGCCTTCTAGGACTTAGCATTGATTTGCTGGGTATGGGCTTGGCGACCCCAGGGTTCCTGAGCTGGGTAGCAGTAAGCACCACAAATCCTCTGTCACTGTAAGCTCTGGGCATGCTTCAGCAACCACCACACTTTGTCGTGGCTTAACTGCCCAGAGCGTGAGGACAGAATAAACTTCTATAAAAAAACTCCTCAATCTCAACGTGTGCTGTGCACTGATGGGATATATGGCTGTTGAGGTGGAGCAATCATTAGCGGGCAACCTTGGGGAAACCTGCCGCACCTAGTTGTATAAGACTTACTTAGGCACTCATGGGTCTGTCTGAGTGGACCCTTATTTCCCTAGCTGCCTGTGGGACTGTGATGGAACCCTTGAAATCATCTTCTTCTCCTCCCAGCGGGAAGGGTGTGCCACCTGTGAGTATTCACGCCCATTCATCCAAAAGAATGAGAGAGGCTAGACCTCCTGATACTAAGAATACTTTGGACTGCAGTAACAGGGATCATGGAGTCATGAATAACAATGTGTTCCTAGTGATAAAAAGAAAGGGGGGAACATTTGAAAAAGTGTCCCCCTTTTATATCCAGAAGGGTCTGGAAGGTGTTGATGGAACATTCAAATCTGTAAAATGATTGCATAATGGCTCATTGTTGGTCGAAATTAACGGGTCAAAGCAGGTACACCTTCTTAAGAAATAGCAGAAACTGGGTGACTATCTTATCATTGTTGAGATGCACACCTCTCTCCATTCCAGTAAGGGCGTTGTCACATGCCGAGATATCAAACATGGGCGTAGCATAACTGAAGCAAGAATGGGCATCCCATGGAATAGTCAATGTGGAGCAACGAGCATGCAGTAATAATAGAGCAACTGAAAAGACTGCAAGTTTTCATTGTCACAATCAATTCTCTGACACTGCCAGAACATCTAATGGCATGGTTCCTTCAACTTAATGTATGGCCTTACAGTCCAAACCCTATGCAGTGCTATAAATGCCGGCATTTCAGGCATACAACCATGAGCTGTGGAGGTGAAGCGATTTGTGAGAACGGTGGAAAAGCCACTCATGAAGCTGGGACTGACTACCCATCTCAGGCGATCTGCATCAACTGCTCTGGGAACCACCCAGTCTGGAGCCAAGACTGCCCTGTTTTTGCTGAAGAACGCAAAATACCAGAGATAAGTGACCAAGCAGATCCCCTATGCCAAAGCCAAAAAAGAATGTAAGGCGATGAAACCCCACTGTCTTCACCACCCCATATTCCATGGTGCAGAAACCTATTCACAAGGCTTGACACAGACGACACCTAGTGTGCCTGTATCCACCACAAGCACCTTCACTTGCACATGTACATTTCAAGGGAAAAAGAGTAAGGATGATGCAATCCGGGCAGCTGCACCAAGAAAGACCAACAACAGTTCCACAGTGAGCATCCAGAAGGTACAAGTAAAGCAGAGTGCCTCTCAGCGCCCCTTCCCGCCCATCCTTGGAAGGGACAGAGTGCAGGGAAAGGCTCACAACGTTCAGATCAAAAGCTTTACTGAGTGCAGTCAGACGTCATTATTTCCCGTCTGACTGATGAGTAAGATATTGTGGAGTCAGATGCCTTGGATCTAGGCAGTCCCTCTCCTCCCCCTCACTCTCCAAGTGCTTCATCTCCCCAGTGCAAAGATAGAGGTAAATTAAAACTGTACCAATGACATGGTACCAGTGACATGGCTTTCTTACTACAAGTGGATCATGAATGGGTTCAGAACTCGTGTGGCATGTTCCTTGTGTTTTTGTTTACAAGAAACACATTTTAAAGATACCGATGTCCCTATGCTACAGGGATATACACTATACCGCAAGGATGACCTATGGGGGAAATGGCCAAGGGAGGTGTCACAATGTTCGTTACTAATGCGCACCACTCCTCTGTTCTCCCCTTGGTTACTTACCTGCAAGCAGTTGCAGTTCAAATTCATGCGTGTTGACGGATCATTGCTCACTGTATTTACCTCTGCAAGATGCACTAGACTCTGAGGCTCTCATGGATCTTATTGCAAAACTCCCGCGACCGTTCCTCCTCTAGGGAGATCTCAATGCCCATCATGTCCTGTGGGGCTTGACCAATACTAACCCTCGGGGTCGGGTATTGGACGGCATCATGATGTCTCATGAGCTGTACATCCTCAACACCGGTACTTACACACATTTCTCTATTGCTACCAGTCATTTTCAACCATTGACTTCTCTTTCTGTTCTCCCACCCTCGCTGACTGTTGAGTGGGAGGTCATTGATGGCCTTCATTCCAGTGACCACATCCCAATGTGCCTTCACCTACTAAATGGCTCACCACCTGAAGTTAAGCCCCCAAAATGGATGGTCAGCAGGGCTAACTGGATGCATTTCAGCCGGCTGGCTGTTTTTGAATACGGCAACAGCGTCCAAGGATTGGTGGACCACATCACACGAGTGATCTATCGTGATGCTGACCTTTTCATCCCACAGTCCTCAAGTCACCTTAGAAGGCAACCAGTACCTTGATGGACAGATGAGTGCCGTTCTGCGATCTGGGAAAGGCATGCGGCTCTTTGGCATTTTAAATGCCGACCAATAGCAGACGACCTTAGGGCTTTTCGAGTTGCAAGGACCAAGGCTCGACACGTCATTAGCGAGAGTAAGAAAAGGTCATGGCAAGCATTCCTGCACTCCATCAGTTATTCCACTTCTATAAAAGTATGGGAAGCCATCCCGAGGATTTACCGTAAACACAACTGTTTACCGATAGCAGCAGTGCTGAAACAGAGGTGCCTTCAAACAACACCCAGAGACATTGTTCAGACGCTGGCCGAACATTTTGCACAAACTACCACCAGTGCAAGCCAGGATGCAGTATTTCGTCATTATCGTACGACTGTAGAGAACAAAAAGTTGGACTTCAGGTTCAACAGTTCTGAGGCCTAAGACTCACCTTTCTCCATGTGGGAGCTCAAATCGGTACTGACTGAGATCCGTGTCACTGCACCCAGTCATGACCAAATCCGGTACTGCATGCTTTAACATTTTCCAGCAGCATCAAAGGAAATCCTCCTCGAATGTTTTAATCTAATATGGCAGACAGGCAACTTCCCCAATTCGTGGAGTGAGGCAATTCTGTTTCTTTCCTAAAACCAGGAAAGGGCTACACATTTCCCAGTGGTTATCGGAGTATCGCCTTAACGAGCTGTGTAGGAAAGACCCTGGAGCGAATGGTTAGCTTTCGTCTGGTCTGGTTGTCAGAGACCAGGGAACTCCTTAGCCACTCTCAGTGTAGGTTCTGAAGATTTCGGTCCACTGTCGACAATCTGACCCTCCTAGAAGTGGCTATTCAGCAGGATTTCCTCCAGAAGCATCACTGTATCGATGTATTCTTCAATGTAAATAAGGCATACAATGCTTCTTGGAGACACTGTGTTCTCGCACAACTGCATCAAGAGGGCTTTCGCGGCCATCTCCCCATCTTCATATGGTCTTTCCTGTCCAGCAAACTTTTAGGACCTGGATTGGTGATGCACTGTCTTATCGATTTGAGCAGGAGAATACTGTTCCTCAGGGCTGTGTTTTAAGTGTTACGCTCTTTGGTATAGCCATCAACAGTATGACATCTACAGTAAGGAGACCTGTACAGTGCTCCTTATTTGTAGACGATTTTTCCCGGATAATGTCCTCAAGGTCAGTCTGCCTCCAGAATTTACCGTCTTTGAAACAGAATTATATGCAATCCTGCAAGCACTGGAGCAGATGAGACGTTCTGCCTGTGTTAGATTTCTCGTTTCTTGCATTCTCTCTCCATTGTTTATTCCTAGCAGATTCAGTAACCCAGAATATTCAGGATGCCCTCCTACAACTACGACTGGGGAAGGAGGTGTCATTCTGCTGGTTACCTGTGCAATTTGGAACTGGGAGGAATGAAAGGGTGGATCGAGCAGCCAAGGAGGCATGTCGTGATCCTCTGGTATTTCGGTGTATTATACCCCTGCATGCTATCCTCTAGCTGTTGAGGTACAAAGTCATGTGTTGATGGGAAGACGAGTGGCTGGCAGATAACAAGCTCCATGTCATCAAGCCCACAACTCAGCCATGGAGTACTTCCTTCCAGCCATGTTTCCGGGATGAGGTCCTTCTTACTCACCTTCGCATAGGTCACGGTCCTATGATACATGGATTCTTACTCCGTTGAGAGGACCCTCCAATGTGTGGTGCTTGTGGCATGCAGATCTCGGTGCACCGCATTTTATAGGACTGCATTTTATTTGTCGACCAACGTACTGTGGCGGATTGGCCAGCAGATCTGCTGTCTATTTTATGTATTGATCAGACGAGTGTGGTTAGCGTTTTAAAGTTTTGTGAGTTGTCCAACGTTTTAACAAGATTTTTGGGAGATATCATTAATGTGTCAAAGGGTGGCTGGCTCACACTAGTTTTTTATAAGTGGTCAGCCAGTCACTTTTCCCTGTGCTTTTCTTTCAGTTCTTCTGCATTTTGTTTTCTCTGTGTTTTAATTTCTTGATTAGCTCTCTTCCCTCCCAATTGGCTTTGGTGCATGTGAGAGTGCACATGATACAGAGTGACTGTGTGGTCATTTCGAGTGCATGCGTGTACAAACACTTTTAGTTCATCTCCACATTCGTTAGTTTTCATATGTGTAAGAGGCACTGATGACCTTGCTGGCGTGCGCCCCCCCCCCACACACACACACACCCCTAGACTACCTCAGACTATGCTTCGCATATAACTGTCTATCGCTTAATTTTGCATTCTATCATGATCCTATAATTGCGCACTGTCATATAATTCACTGCATCATACTTACTTTTTTTAAAATAGTTTATTAAATGTTTTAATTTATTTGACAAC
>NC_064926.1:347510653-347635653 GCF_023897955.1 Schistocerca gregaria | reverse complement strand
GAAACTGCATCTGCTCTTTATTCAAAAAACAAAAGGGAGAAATCAGTGAGGTGCTATAGATGTCAGAAGAAGGGGCATATTGCATCTTGATGCAGAGAAAAAGTCAGACAATCAGCAAAAGAGGTATGTTGATGATAGCCCATAGAGAAGGACCAGTAATAAAGGTAAGGCACTCTCATGTTTTTATTCTTTTGGAGATGTGGTTAATTGTCAACTGGAATGGATCTTACACTCAGGTGCATTTGTGCATATTGTTAAAGACAAATTTCTTCGTTATGATGTTATACATAATACTCATATGGGAATATCTACTGTTGTAGGCAGCAAGCTCCAATGTCATTTGACTGGGAAACTAGACCTACATGTAAGTGTAAATGGTGAACTCAATATGGTAACTGTACATGATGTTCATTAGGTAAAAAATTTTGTGACTAACCTACTGTCTGTAGGGGAAATTGTCAAGAAGGGAAATACAGTCACTTTTGACATGCATGGAGCAAGAGTAATCAACGAAAATGGTGAAGTTATAACTACAGCAAGTAACAAAAGGGGTATTTTTAAGTTCGATACCATTGACTATAAACATAAAAATGTTAGTCATTCAATATGCTCAGTGGAAAGTTTTTTGTGGCAACACAGACTTGGACACCTAAATAGAAAGAGTACGTCTTTAGTAAGGGATATGGTAAAGGGAATACCAAATTATAGTGTATACAAGGACCCTTGTGAGATATGCATAAAAGGAAAACAAGGGAGGCTACCTTTTAAGATTAGTAAAAGTAAATCTGCAGAGGTTTTAAAGTTAATCCATATAGATGTATGTGACGTGATAGTATGCGAATCCATAGCTGGGAATTGTTGTTTTCTTGTGTTTATTGATGATTATTCACGATATACTTATGTTCATTTCCTTAATTCCAAAGACCAAGTGAGTGACACTTTTAAGGAACATTGTTATGTGGTTGAAAGGTGGGTGGGAAAGAAGATAAAGGTCATCAAGTCTGATAATGGGAGAGAATATACACACATCAAAAAAAGTTTTGCATCACCTCAGTTCCAGGAGTTCCGGAAACTTACAGAAAATTGGAATAGAGATCAACATAAACATCATTTCTGCCCTTTGCTCATGAAAACCACACATTGCATGTTGTACTACCATACAGCGAGACCTGCAGAGGTGGTGGTCCAGATTGCTGTACACACCGGTATCTCTAATACCCATATCACATCCTCTTGCATTGATGCATGCCTGTATTCCTCGTGGCATACTATTCACAAGTTCGTCAAGGCACTGTTGGGCCAGATTGTCCCACTCTTCAGCTGCGATTCATCATAGATCTCTGAGTGGTTGGTGGGTCATGTTGTCCATAAACAGCCCTTTTCAATCTATCCCAGGCATGTTTTATGGGGTTCATGTCTGGAGAACATGCTGGCCACTCTTGTCAAGATGATGGGGACACAAATTGTCATCCATGAAGACAAATGTCTCGCCAATATGCTGCCGATATGGTTGCACTATCAGTTGGAGGATGGCATTCACTTATCATATAGCCTTTACGGATCCTTCCATGACCACCAGTGATGTACATCAGCCCCACATAATGCCACCCCAAAACAGCAGGGAACCTCTAACTTGCTGCACTCACTGGACAGTGTGTCTAAGGCATTCAGCCTGACCAGGTTGCTTCCAAACATGTCTCCGATGATTGTCTGGTTGAAGGCATATGTGACACTCACTGGTAAAGAGAACATGGTGCAAATCTTGAGCAGTCCATTTCGCATGTTGTTGGACTCATCTGTTCTGCACTGCATGGTGTTGTGGTTGCAAAGACGAACCTCACCATGGACATCAGGAGTGAAGTTGTGCATCATGCAGCCTATTGCTCCCAGTTTGAGTCATAACACAACGTCCTGAAGCTGCACAAAAAGCGTTATTCAAAGTGGTGGGATTGCTGTCAGGGTTCCTCCGAGCCATAATCCGTAGGTAGCGGTCATCCACTGCAGTAGTAGCCCTTGGGCGGTCTGAGCGAGGCATGTCGTTGACAGTTCCTGTCTCTATATCTCCTCCTTGTCCGAACAACATTGCTTTTGTTCACTCAGAGATACCTGGACACTTCCCTTGTTGAGATCCCTTCCTGGCACAAAGTAACAATGCGGACACAATTGAACCGCGGTATTGACTATCTAGGCATGGTTGAACTACAGACAACACGAGCCATGTACCTCCCTCCTGGTGGAATGACTGGAACCGGTATTGACTATCTAGGCATGGTTGAACTACAGACAACACGAGCCATGTACCTCCCTCCTGGTGGAATGACTGGAACTGCTGGGCTGTCTGACCCCTCCATCTACTAGGCGGTGCTCATGGATGGTTGTTTACATCTTTGGGCAGGTTTAGTGGCATTTCTGAACAGTCAAAGGGACTGTGTCTGTGATAAAATACCCACAGTAAACTTCTGTCTTCAGGAGTTCTGGGAACCAAGGGTGATGAAAAACTTTTTTGATGCATGTATAAACCAGAAATTGAAGACACTTCTGGCAAAGATGGGAATCTTGCATCAAACTACCATAAGGGACAGTCCATCTCAAAATTGGGCTAATAGGACCACTGTTAAAGGAGCATGATAACTGTTGTTGGATTATCAAAAGATGAGGTAAATGGGACCCAAAAGGCAAAAAGTAATTTTTTTTTAAGTCTATTGTGAGAATTCAAAGGGCTACTGTTTAATAGATCCATTGGATAAAAGGGTAGTTACAAGCATTCTTTGAATATAGAAAGTTCTCTGAAGAGGGCAAGACTACTAAGTTAACTGCACCTAATCCCAAGAGTGAAACCTTTTGTGAAGAAAGAGACGGTGAAGAACGGGAAGTGGACAGTCAAAGGCAAATTGAGACTATTCATGATGACAATGAATTTGAGGACAAACAAAATGAAGATAACAATGTAAGGTGTTCTTCTCACGTACCAAAACTGAAAGAATATCTGTATTTTGAGACGTATGCAGCCCAATCTTTTAATGATGAGTGAGCAACAGCAGAAGAAGCAATGAGCGGCCCAAACTCTAAAAAATGGAAAGAGGCAATGGAGAGGGAATTGGAATCTTTGTCTCAGTACAAAACCTTTGAATCTGTAAATACACCAGCAGATAAGAAACCATTACAGGCAAGATGGGTATTCACTTTTAAGAGCTCTGAAAATTCATCACCAAGATATAAAGCACGACTTGTAATAAAAGGATATTTGCCAAAACAAAGGGTAGATTACAAAGAAACTTTTTCACCTGTAGTCAAGTACGCCTTATTGAGATATGGATGTAAAAACAGCATTTTTAAATGGGAAATTGGAGGAGGAGATGTATGTCATTCTACCAAGAGAAGTCATGAAAACCAGATCGGAAAGGGAAAAGATTTGGTGTTGCGAAAAAGTGTTCATGGACTTAAACAGAGTGGACATTGCTGGAATCAATTCTATTATTAGAGTTTTATGTAGACATTGATTCTAGCAATGAATATGAAGCAATCTAAGGCAGATCCCAATATTTACTATAAAAGCGGAAGAGAAGGGATAATAGTAATGGCATTATGGGTGAGTGACTTCTTTATCCTGACTGAAAACGAAAGCCAAATGAGAATTCTTAAGAAACATTTGCAAATCAAGTTTAAGGTGCATGATTTGGGAGAAGTTAAATGTTGTTTAGGTCTGCAGATCACTAAGGATGAACAGAGACAAGAATTGAGCATAAATCAATCATCATATACAGAAAAAGTCTTAAAGAGCGATTGTAAACCCATAACTACTCCAATGGAAGTAGGAGTGAAGTTAAATGTAAATGAGACAGGTGTGGAATGTGATAGGAATGTTCCATATTTAGAAACAGTAGGGAGTCTGTTATATTTCTCTCAAATATCACGACCCGACATTGTTTTTGCCACCAATGCAGTGAGCAGATATTGTAGAGATCCAAAGGAAAAGCATTGGAAAGCTGTGAAAGGTATCGAATAGGAACTTCAAAACATGAATTAAGGTACCATAGGGAAGGTAATGCAAAACTACAGGGTGGCGCACGAAATGTGTTACCATTTTGTTTTTTAATATAAACTTTATTCTCAGTACAATCTGGAAGGAACATATACTGCAACGAAGAGCCGTCCATGGAGATTTGTTCTAACTCAGCACATGCTCAATATGTCCAACATTTTGTTTCCTAACTTCCTTCAAATGAACACTGAAGTTAGTGATCACCCTACGGCACGTTTTCCATAATTTCCCTGCAAGCTTGAAGAAGTAGTCTTCTGAGCTCCAGTAAATCACATTGATGTTTCGGGAAAATTTTTTCCTTTAGGTACCCCCAAAGAAAAAGGTCACATGGATTGAGGTCTTGATTATTGGTGGGCCAATTTTGTCCATCATTGAAGTGACCTGGAAACCTGAGAAATGATCTGCATGTCGAAATGCTCGTGTAAAAACTCCAACACAGTGTTTGCAGTAGGTGGCCTAGATCCATCTCACATGAACCACTGCTTGTTGAAGGGCAAGGCAGTAGCAAGAAGCTGTGGAATGAAGCTATTGTGAATCATGCTCAATAACGCTCGCTGTTCACAGTTTCTTCAAAGAATAAGGGTCCAATAAGTCCGTGACTGGAAATTGCTGCCCGCGCTGTAATCCTCGGAGCATAATGTTGTCGTTCATGAAGCACTTGTGGGTTTTCAGTGGCCCAAAAGCGTACATTTTCTTTGTTAACCACACCGTCTAAATGAAAATGCGCCTCATCTGAAAACCAAACGTTGTTGAGAGTTTGTTCCCTATCCTTCGCCCACTGAGCTAACAGAAGTCTCTGTTGCTTGTGTTCTTCAGTGAGCTTCTGTGCATAGGTCATCTGGTATGGGTACATATGGAGTTCACTTTTAAGAAAGCGTTGAACAGAATGTCTGGATATTCTCAGTTGCACTGCTGCCTTTCTACGTGATTTCCCGGGACTTCTCTGTACAGCAACTCGCACCACTTCAATATTATCCAACAAACAAACAGGCTTAAGCCAAGATCACTTCGCTTCTAATACTGTTCCTTCCTGTACAAATTTATCGTGCAGCCTGTGGATGGTCTGCTTGCAAGGGATCCAACGTGTGTTAAACTGTTGTCGAAAACACCTCGCTGAGTCACAACAAGGCTTTTCGTTTCATGAAAAAGTAACACAATTGCCGATCATTGCTGTGTCGTCAGTCTTCCATTGTCAGCCATTGCTGCTTACAAGTCTCCTAGCGGCAGTATCGTGAATTACATGTCATTTCGTAACTCATTTGTTTTACCAAGCTCTGCAGGTACTGCTGTAGAGATCCCAGTGGGATATCTAATGTGCGTCATACATTGTGAAAGAATCAATTGGTAACACGTTTTGTGCGTCACCCTGTAGAAGGCTACAGTGATGCGACTGGGAGAGCGAATTGGGAGATGGGCATTCCACTACTGGCTGCTGCTTTAAATTAATGGGGGCCTCATTTCATGGTCCTGTCAAAAGCAAAAAACTATTGCATTGAGTACCATAGAGGCTGAGCATATGGCGCTATCTTACACCACACAGGAAGCATTTTGGCTAAGAACATTAATATGTGAAATAAAATCCAATTTAATTGTGGAACCTAAAATGATTTTCTGTGACAATAAAGGAGCCATTAACCCAGTAAAAAATGTCACTAGTGCTAAGACAAAACATTGTGATATAAGGCACCATTTTATTCAGGACCACATAGAGCGACAGAAAATTGCCGTGGACAACCTGCCTACAGAAGACATGTTAGCTGACCTTCTGACAGAACCCTTGGACAAAGAGAAGTTTGAAAAGAATGTGGGGCTATTTGGTTTGTCTTGTGAAGGCAAACCACAAAATACATGTTCAAAGGGAGGTGTTGGAATTGTGTGAAAAATAAATTTCATGTGAGTTGGTGGAAAAGTGGATCATGTGAAATATAATAGACCTCTCTGAAGTTATTGTACGCTCTGAGTTTTATGTGTGTAATATAATGTTCCTTGGTTGTTGTGTTCGATGTATTTTACCTGGAAATGCCAATATAATTACTGGCACCAAATGTTTTTTACTCACTATTATTTATTCAACTGTGTTGACTATAATAATATGGAACGATTTGTTTGGAATTTGTAATTAAATTTATAGTTTTTCGCAGTGTGCTCAAATCCAGTGTCACATTCCTTTGAAAAAACAAAATTATCACTCAAACGATGGAAACTCCAGGTTGGAATATCAACAATATAGGGAAGAGATAGATTGCTACTCACTGTAAAGATGACACGCACGAAGAAAAGGTACTTAACATTGTATCTTTCGGCCAGAGCCTTTGCCAGAAAAGGAAACACATACATGTGAGTCACACAACCAAGCACACCACATATGTGTTTGTTTCCTTTTTTGAAGAAGGCTTTGGCTGAAACTTACTGTATAAGTCTGTTCTCATTGTGCTTGTGTGCAACTCAAACTGTCATCTTTAGAGTTAGTAGCACACTATCTTTTCCTTATGTCATTAACTCTCATTCAAAATTTACCACAAAAATGTGACCATCCAAGCTATAATAGGTAAATATTTGGCACAAAAATATTGAGTTGAAATCTCAGTACATACATTAAACATTAATGCATGGAAAAAATAACAGATACTACTTTTTGTTTTTGTTTTTGTGCTGCTGTGTCAGTGGATATCAGATGACTTTGTTTGGCAATCATTTGTTGATGGTCACTGCCCACTTTACCTGTGTGAGGATGCAACAGGTGAATACATGGCATGATCAGGTGCTCCTTCTGACTTCTGTCAATCCAGCAACTCCTGACAACCACTTTGCAATGGATCGTCATACAAAGGCCTTGAAGTAAGATGAAGTAACTCCAAGAGCTGCATCTTTCTTAACCAAAATGTAAATGATGGATAGCTCATTTCTTGAGAATATTATGAAAAGGATAAACTGTTACTCACCAAACAGCGGAGGTGTTGAGCCACAGACAGGCACAACAAAACACACACAAACACAACTCTTACACACATGAACACAGTCTCTGATTGCCTGGACCTGCTAGCCAAAGACTGGTCTTGTGTGCAAGCTGCGTTCGCGTGTGATGTTTAACAGTCTTTCTGTTGTGCATGTCTGCGACTCAGCATCTCCGCTATATGGTGAGTAGCAGTCTATCCTTTTCATAATATTCCATCCTGCATTTTCTATTGTTCCACAGCTGAATTCTTTGTAGATTTACCTGCTTATTGCATCTATTCAATCCCCCCCATCCCCTTGCAGACACACACAAGGAGTTGAATTTGTTTCAAAACACACTAAAAATGAAACTACTTACATTTTTGCAGCAAACATTTCAATATGTAGTTTCATTTGAATCAGTATAAGGACTTCGTCATAGATAAAACTGCTGGTTTTGAATGGAATCAAATTTGTACATGTAGCGTATCCTTGCTGATGGAGCCGTAGTACAGTAACCGCATAATCATGTAATTGTTGCTGTGCATTAGTAATACCAGAAAAACTATGATAATGCTCTTGATACATACATTTGGGTTTTTAAAATCTGTATTAGTAAACTTCGTAGATTTTAAAATCTCATTAAATTTTTGTACTTCTGCAGTAACATAAACTTCTGACATCTCTTGACAGGTCATTCAGACAATGTAAAAGCTCTTGTTGTCAATCGTGATGGGTCTCAGTGTATATCAGGAAGTTCTGATGGAACAATTAAATTATGGTCTCTGGCACAACAGCGGTGTTTGACCACTTTAAGAATACATGAAGAGGGTGTATGGGCTCTTCTGGTAAGTGTGGATTCAGTCTATCAAGCTTTCGTATATGAGATAGATTTTTTGTTGCTATGTTTAGGCTTTAAAGAAAGGAAATAAGTAGAATTTACATCCCTTCTTACAAGAGGACCACACCTACTTGTCATCATCGGTTTAATCCAAACTTATATTATATCCAGGGTTCGGTCAGAAATGAAAGTGATGGAAGCGGGACTCAAGTCCCTGTGTGTCCCCCTGCGGGTTTGGGGGTTAGAATAGGCCCGCGGTATTCCTGCCTGTCAGAGGCGACTAAAAGGAGACTCAAACTTTTCGGCCTTATATGATGGTCCCCTGTTAGGTTTGACCTCCATCTCTCAAAATTTTCCAAGAGCGAGCCGATTGGGGAAGGGCACCTTACTTGGTGCATTGTGTCCATCTTGCGATCAAACCTTTCACCAGCTTATACACCGTTGAACTGCAGTCCTGTCCGCTCTCCATCTCTTGGGCGTGACTCTGTTTCTACGTGTAGATAACACCTTGCACCTTGCACTGTGCAGTGCCTCTTTCTGCACCGACGGCGACCATGGACCACATGTTACCTAACATCCAGCATGGTAGCCAGTCCGTTGTGGTGGGGCTGCCATGTACCGTGTTGGTTGTAGCCCCCTGACAACACAGGGATCGCTCTACTGATGCCTGCGCCATTAACTCCCCACATATGCCAAGGAGTAGATGCCTATCCTCCTGGGGTATCGGGACTCCCGGCAACGGCCATCCTGCCAGGTGGCTCTTGCCGTGGCTGGGTGGCGCCTGTGGGGAGGGCCCTTGGTCGGAGTAGGTCGCATCAGGGCGGATGACCCACAATGAAGCGTGGTACATCGTCTCTCGCTGGTGGCCAGCCGCCAGCAGTCTCTTAAGCGTTCTCGGGCTCAGTTTAACGCTCAGAAGTACGATCCGAAAACGTTCCCCTCCCTGGCCACACCGTGGGAGGAACGTAAGTCTCAGGATGGCAGTAGCAGTTATTTGCCCCACTTCTTAGTTTGTACGAGGGTTGATGGGGAGTCTTTTCTCTCCACAAAGCCTCAGTTCTTCGTCGAGCATTTAGAGGACAAGTTTGGGGAGGTGGAGGGCTTGTCAAAAATGCGCTCTGGGTCAGTCCTGATACAAACGGCATCCTCTGCCCAGTCACGACGGTTATTCGCTTGTGACAAGTTGGGGGATGTTGCCGTTATGATCACATCCCATAAGAGTTTAAATATGGTCCAGGGAGTTATTTACCATAGGGATCTTCTTTTGCAGTCTGATGAAGAGCTGCGCGCCAATTTAGAGCGCCGAGGTGTACATTTCGTCCGGCACGTTCATCGGGGTCCGAAGGAAAATCAGATTGCTACTGGTGCCTTCATCTTGGCCTTCGAAGGGGATACATTACCGGAAAAGTCAAGGTGATGGTCTACCGATGTGACGTTAAGCCCTATATCCCTCCCCCGATGCGGTGCTTTAAGTGCTGGAAGTTCGCCCATGTGTCTTCTCGCTGCACTTTCAACCTCACATGTCGAGATTGCAGATGCCCATCACATCCCAATACTCCATGTGCCCCGCCTCCCATCTGTGTCAACTGCGGGGAGCACCATTCACCTTTGCTCGCCAGACTGCCGAATTTTCCAGAAAGAGCGTAAAATCATGGAATACAAGACCCTGGACCGACTAACCTATACTGAGGCCAAGAGGAAATACGACCGACTCCATCCTGTGAGAATGACATCTTCCTACGCTGCTGCTACAACACCTGTGCTAGCCCCATCTGTTTCTCCAATTGTGGCCGGATTGACGAGTAGTAAAACTCCTCCTGCCCCCTCGCCAGGGGGGGGCTCTACCCACCGGGTTGCTCCTGCGCCACCTACCTCAGGAGCAACACCATCCCACCCATCGGGGACGTTCGTCCCCACTTCTAAGCCAGAGAAGTGTCCAACTTCTTCGGCTTCTCACGCTCGCAAGGGGTCCCTTGGGTCCCTCCCTTCCCAGGTTTCCGCCAGCGAGAAGCCTGACGACCGACAATGGAGTAAGTGCCTGCAATCAGCTGGTCATAGGGCTTCACGATCCTCCTCCGTCCCGGAGACTGAATCGGTGAAGCCCTCCCAGCCAGTGCGATCCAAGGAACGGCGTGAGAAACCCAAGAAGAGCTCTCAGCCCAAGGAACTCGCGGTGGCAGCCATCCCACCGCAACCTTCCAGCTCTGCGTCTGAGGATGCGGTGGAGATTCTGGCGTCCGCTGAGGACCTCGATCTCGCCGGTTCATCAGATGCCATGGAAAGCACTATCACAGGTGCTAAATTGGAGGCAGCAGGTGACCCAGTGGCGTAATCTCCCTTCCCAGTCCCGTCAAGCCTTTCTCAGCCATGGACACCACCATCCTCCAGTGGAACTGCAGCGGTTTCTTCCACCATCTAGCTGAGCTCCGCCAACTTATCAGCTTTCACCCTTTCCTCTGCATTGCTCTGCAGGAAACTTGGTTTCCGGCAATGCGAACCCCCGCCCTCCATGGCTATCGGGGTTATTATAAGAACCGGGCAGCTTATGAAAGTGTGTCTGGTGGCGTCTGCATCTATGTCCTGAACTTTCTTCACAGCGAGTCTGTACCTCTCCACACACCTTTAGTAGCTGTCGCTGTTTGCGTGTGGATGCCACAGGCTGTTACCGTCTGCAGTCTTTACTTTCCACCGGATGGTGATGTCGCGCAGCATGTCCTAGCTGCTCTGATGGCTCAATTGCCTCCACCTTTCCTGTTACTGGGCGACTTTAACGCCCATAACCATCTGTGGGGTGGGTCAGTGGCAACAGGTCAAGGCGCCATCGTTGAGCATTTATTGGCGCAGCTCGATCTCTCGATCTTAAATGATGGTGCCTTCACACACTTCAGTGTGGCGCATGGCACATACTCCGCCATTGACCTTTCCATCTGTAGCCCTAGCCTGTTACCGTCTGTCCAGTGGAGAGTGCATGACGACCTGTGTGGTAGTGACCACTATCCGATCTTTTTGTCACTGCCACAGCGTCAGTCTTCTGGGCGCCCTAGCAGATGGGCTATGAATCAGGCTGACTGGGACTTGTTCTCCTCCACTGCCGCTATTGAACCTCTCTCTAACGATGCCATTGATGCAGTGGTTCAATCGGTCACCACCAGCATCGCTACTGCCGCCGAATCTGCCATTGCCCATTCTTCTGGGTCCCTTCGGCGGCGGACTGTGCCTTGGTGGTCGCCTGAGATCGCTGAAGCGATTAAAGCTCGCCGGCGGGCGTTCCAGCGTCACAAGCGACATCCTCAATCGACCATCTTATCGCCTTCAAACGGCTGCATGCGCGAGCCCGCTGCATTATCCGCCAACGCAAGCAGGAGTGCTGGGAGCGGTATGTGTCCACCATTGGCCTCCATGTCACTCCATCGCAGGTCTGGGCCAAGATTCGCCGCCTGTATGGCTATCGGACCGCTGTCAGTGTCCCTGCGCTCTCACTGAATGGAGCAGTTTGTACTGGCTCCGACATCGTTGCAAACCGCTTGGCAGAGCACTTTGCTATGAATTCCACTTCTGCCAACTACCCCTTGGGCTTCCGCTCCATTAAGGAGCGGATAGAACGTCGGAGTCTTTCTTTTCGCACTCACCATCCTGAGTTGTACAAGGTTCCATTCAGTGAGTGGGAATTTCGAAGTGCCCTCGCCGCTTGTCCTGATACCGCTCCTGGGCCAGATAGCATCCACTCTCAGATGCTGAAACACCTTTCAGTGGACTGCCAGCGACGCCTCCTCGGTCTTTACAACTGCATTTGGGTCGAGGGTGAGTTTTCGTCGCAATGGCGGGAAAGTCTTGTCGTCCCCATTCTGAAACCAGGGAAGAACCCTTTGGAGGTGGGCAGCTACCGTCCCATTAGCCTCACCAACGTTCTTTGCAAGTTGCTTGAACGGATGGTGAGCCGGCGCTTGAATTGGGTACTGGAGTCTAAAGGCCTTCTGGCTCCGTCTCAGGGTGGGTTCCGTAAAGGCCGCTCCGCCGCCGACAATCTGGTGAGCCTGGAGTCGGCCATCTGTACTGCCTTTGCCCGCCATCAGCATCTGGTTGCTGTCTTTTTCGACATGCGGAAGGCGTATGATACGACATAGCGTCATCACATTCTTTCTACGCTTCATGGATGTGGTCTTCGGGGCCGTCTGCCGATCTATATCCGCAATTTTCTGTCGTATCGTACCTTCCGCGTGCACGTTGCGGCCTCATATAGTTCCTCCCAAGTCCAGGAGAATGTTGTGCCACAGGGTTCTGTTCTCAGTGTGTTTCTGTTTTTAATAGCTATTAACGGGCTCGCTGCGGCTGTGGGAAATACTGTCTCCGCCTCCCTGTATGCTGACGTTTTCTGCCTTTACTACAGAACTATTGGCATTGCAGCTGCTGAACATCAGCTGCAGGGCGCAATCCGCAAGGTGCAGTCTTGGGCTGTAGCGCATGGTTTTCAGTTTTCCGCAGCCAAGACCTGCGTTATGCATTTCTGCCGGCGACGCACTGTTCACCCGGAGCCGCGGCTTTATCTTGACGGCGAGCTTCTTAAAGTGGTGGAGTCACATAGGTTTTTGGGGATGGTTTTTGATGCCCAGTTGACTTGGCTGCCTCATATTCGACAGCTTAAACAGGCGTGTTGGCGGCATCTAATTGCTATGCGATGCCTGAGCAACACCAGGTGGGGCCCCGACCGATCTACTCTCCTACAGCTTTACCAGGCGTTAATCCAGTCCCGTCTGGACTACGGGAGTCTGGCTTATGGCTCAGCATCCCCATCTGCGTTGCGGATGCTGGACCCAATCCTCCACAGCGGGAAACGCCTTGTCACTGGTGCCTTCCGAACCAGCCCTGTGGACAGCATACTTGTGGAGGCAGGTGTCCCTCCACTGCGGTTACGACGCCAACAATTACTGGCTGCTTATGCTGCCCATGTTTTTAGCTTGCCCGGGCATCCAAATTATCGTGTCCTCTTTCCGCAGTCAGTCGTTCATCTGCCAGAACGTCAGCCCCGGTTGGGTTGTCCGATTGCCGTACGTGTCAAACAGCTTCTTTCCTGGCTTGGGTGTTTCCCTGTTCCACCTCCTTTCTGGGCCGCTCTGCGCACACCCCCGTGGTGTGTGCCTCGCCCTTGCCTTCGGCTCGACTTGGCACATGGCACGAAGGACTCAGTCCCTCCGGAGGCCTTCCGACGCCGCTTTTATTCAATCCTGGCCACGTATCAGGGCTCTGGCGTTGTCTACACTGACGGTTCGATGGTTGCTGGTCTAGTCGGTTATGCACTAACTCTAGGGGACCATTCTGAACAACGTTCGTTGCCGGCTGGCTGCAGTGTTTACACTGCTGAGCTGGTCGCCATCTTTCGTGCCCTAGAGTATATCCGCTCCTGCTCATGTGCGTCTTTCGTTATCTGTAGCGATTCCCTGAGCGGTTTACGAGCTCTCGACCAGTGTTTCCCTCGTTCTCGTCTGGTGATGGCTATCCAGGAGTCCCTGCATACTGTGGTCTTTGTTTGGACCCCAGGCCATGTTGGTATACCCGGCAATGAAACTGTGAACCGTCTGGCGAAAGAGGCCACTAGTGCGCCATCTCTGGAGATTGGCGGTCATCCATGCGAGCCAACCGCGGGGACTCAGTCATCCTTTGTCGGCTCCGCATTGGCCACACCCGACTCACGCACAGTTATTTACTGTGTCGTGAGGATCCCCCTCTTTGTCGTTGTGGGGCGTCCTTGACGGTGGTCCATATTCTGTCGGAGTGCTCCCTTTTAACCGTGCTCAGGCAGACTTTTGCAATGCCTGACACGCTCTCTGCTCTTTTATCAGATGACTCTGCCATGGTGGACTTGGTTTTGTGTTTTATTCGGGCAGGGGGGTTTTATCCTTTAATCTGAGTGGGTTTTTTTTGTTTTTTTTAAGTGTTGATTCTGGCTTTTAGCCTCTGATTTTACACTGAGTTTTTAAAGTGTTCTTGGTGGTTGGCTTTTCCTCTTTTTCTCTACGGTCGGCCAACCACCGTCACACTGTATGTTTTAATTTGTTTTGTCCGGTCTCTGTCAGAGTATTTCATGTCCTGTTTCGTCTGCTGTCTTTCCTGTTGTTCGTTTTTTATTCTCTTCGGGTGGTTTTAGTTTTTATGGAACAAGGGACCAATGACCATAGTAGTCTGGTCCCTTTAATCCCACAAACCAACCAACCAACCAACCAACCAAGTCCCTGTGTGGAAACGGTTTTTGTTTTCAATTTTTATGTTACTTACACTGCAAACAAAGTGAAATAATACTAAACAAGTAAATATATTATGTTTATTAATATTTTCATAAAAAGTGTGAAAAGGAAAGGCAAAGGAAAATTTGAGATCACAAATAAATTTTGAAAGGGATTGTAAGGCACACACGAAAACTTTGTGTAATGAAATTAATGACCTTTATTATTTTACAGTTGATGATTTAGATATGCTGGGGAAGGAGTAATTTTCTTGGCATCTTACACACATTATGAACACCACGTTTTTATATTGACATGGTTGTTTTAAAGTTTCTGTACCAAAACAAATGTGGTTTACATCCGTGGACGGTTCCCTCTCATTCCTCAAAATGGCAGTAACCTATTTGCCGTGCATCATTTCGCCAAATGTTGGCAAGGATAGTTTTTGTTGTACAGTGCAATGTATTTTGATGCAGTATTCTGGAGACATCATTCCTTTTTCTGTCTCAATGAGATAAGAGCAGTTGTGAAGTTTTCATCTCTAATTATTTAGCTGACTGTAAATATAGACATCACACTGTTGCACATGCAGTGTGCAATTGGGGGGGGGGGGGGGGGGGTCACTTTAATACTGCACGATGGCTATTCATCATATGATTGTGCACTCGTTTTTTCTGCACACAGAAAGGATTTGTTCTCTTACTCATAGGGTTGCACCAAATCATGTGTATTAGATATTGAGCACTGTCTCAGTTTATTTGCAGTGTAAGTAAAGTAAAAATAGTAAATTTAAAAAAAAGTTTCCACATAGGGTGTGATTCCATGACCCTCATATTACCGTTCCATACTCTTTGTTGCACTAACCGCTTTGTAGAAAATACAATAAGTGGCTCATGTCTCACCCAACCAGCACTGAAATGTCATTTTTTCTAAATGCTTGGCCATCGGGTGTTTCCACTTCTGTCCTTCAATTTCTGGGCAAGCCCTGCATATAACACAAGCTTGGATGAAATCAGAGGTGATGAGTAGGCATGGTCTCCTTGTAAATGTTGTACAGGTCGCTCATAAAGAAAAAGAAAATTAAGAGGGGGTAGAATTTTTTTTTAACTCATTCGCATGTTTGTTAAGATTGGAAAACCAAGTCTTGTGAACAAAAAACTTCGAAAATTTCGTACTTATTCAGTTTTTTCAAAAATCTCTCCTTTTTTTCCTTCTACCGCTTAGACTCCTGTTTCCATTTTAAAAGAACACAAAATGCTCTGTAAATTTGATTGTTACAATGTTACCTGCACCAAATACAAAGGGCGCTACAGTTCATTAAAAAACATTTTTTTTCTCGAAATGGCAGAAACCTGGTTCTTGAGCACAGTTATTTCAATATCTGTTTATATAGTAGAAATATATTACATATTGAAACTGAATACCTCAATTTGCAGTATTCAGTTACTTTGTGTGCAGTCAGGTGATTTCTGGGCATCCATCTATTGATTCATACATCAGTAGTTGAAGTTAAGCTCCAGGACATCTCAGCCCTGACTCATTCACATTTATTAAACTACATCATTTATTCATTATGTTATATATATTAACCAAACATTGACAGAAAGTTGAACTATTATTAGTTAAAGTAGGCAATATGGAATAGGAAACTAATTGTACTAGTATATAGGAACCATGTATTGTGAATGAATCATAGATAGCTTTATTATAATTAAAAAGGTATTAACATTTACTAGCACTTCCTATCATCATTTCTGGATGTGTAATACTTCTGACATTCTGCTTCAATCATTGGCTCACTTGAGGTTTTGGAAGGCATTACTCCTGTGAAGCGCAGCTCGCCCTTTTTTTACATGATATCTTGCGAACCATGGATGAAGGGTATCAGACGGATGCCGTGTTCCTTGACTTCTGGAAAGCGTTTGACTTGGTGCCCCACTGCAGACTCCTAACTAAGGTACGAGCATGTGAGATGGGTTCCCAAGTGTGTGAGTGACTCGAGGACTTCTTAAGTGATAGAGCCCAGTGTGTTGTCCTCGATGGTGAGTGTTCATCGGGCATGAGGGTATCATCTGGAGTACCCCATGGGAGTGTGTTGGGTCCGCTGTTGTTTTTCTATCTACATAAATGATCTTTTGGATGGGGTGGACAGAAATGTGCGGCTGTTTGCTGATGATGATGTGGTGTACGAGAAGGTGCCGTCGTTGAATGACTATAGGAGGACACAAGATGACTTGGACAGGATTTGTGATTGGTGTAAAGAATGGCAGCTAACTATAAATATAGATAAATGTAAATTAATGCAGATGAACAGGAAAAAAAATCCTTTAATGTTTCAATACTCTAATGTAGTGTAGCGCTTGACACAGTCACGTTGACTAAATGTTTGAGCGTAACATTGCAGAGCGATATGAAGTGGGACAAGCATATAATGGCAGTTGTGAGGAAGGGGAATAGTCGTCTTCGGTTCATTGGTAGAATTTTGGGAAGATGTGGTTCATCTGTAAAGGGGACTGCTTATAAAACACTAATACGACCTATTCTTGACTACTGCTCGAGCGTTTGGGATCCCTATCAGGTTGGATTGAGGGAGGACATTGAAGCAATTCAGAGGTGGGCTACTAGATTTTTTACTGGTAGGTTTGATCGTCACGTGAGTGTTACGGAAATGCTTCAGGAACTCTGGTGGCAGTCTGGAGGAAAGAAGGCATTCTTTTCGTGAATCGCTACTGAAGAAATTTAGAGAACCAACATTTGAGGCTGACTGCTTTACAATTTTACTGCCGCCAACTTATATTTTGCAGAAAGACCACAAACATAATATAAGAGAGATTAGGGCTTGTACAGAGGCTTATAGGCAGTCATTTTTCGTTCGTTCTGTTTGGGAGTGGAACAGGGAGAGAAGATGATAGTTGTGGTACGAGGTACCCTCCACCATGCACCATATGCTGGATTGCAGAGTATGTATGTAGATGTAGATGTAGATGTAGAGGTAGAGGTAGAGGTGGATATGTGAGTCGCTTCCAATGTTTTCATGGGCCAAGTTCCATATTGTAACTGAAATGCCTTTGGTAGTATAATCAGGACAACTAAATCAAATGGATCTGAGATAAATCTGTTCTTCCAGTAGTGGGTCAGCGGCTTCCAGTTCATAGATTTTGACATCTGTTTGCGTAATAATTTCCATAAAATCTACTTCTTGTTCACTTTCTTCACATAAAAATTCTGGCACTTTTCACAGTTGCATCTGCTGCAGTTCTTGCAAATAAAAGAACATTTCGAACTTGCTTTCGCAAGAGCATGCTCTGAAGAACTGACTCAGGAGCTGGAGCTAGTCTTTTTACAACAGGCCTTGGACCTTGGTTACTTTGAGCCTAGCTCCAATTCTCAGAAGGTTTCTAGTTTTTCATCCACAGCAGGCTTGACAAATAGCTGATACCGAAAATCGTCTAGCATCTGGAAACTGCTAGCACGTGTGCTATACAATGCAATAACAAACTTGTTCTCCAATTGTTATTGTAAGGGATGATCAAAATGTTTCCATTTGAGGGTGTTTCTGTATAGTATGTGCAGTGTACTGTGCCTCTGATGTGGGTATATAAGCACCAACATGTAGACAAGGAATCAGTGTGGGTTTCGTGTTTTTCCAACATGCATGCTAATGTTGACATTTTTACCAAATGCATCCAAGCAGGACCAACACGCTGTTGTTCTTTTTTTTTTTTTTTTCTGCCAAAGCACAAACATCAGTAGACATCCATTGGAGAGTGAAGAATTGGTATGGGGCTGCATGTCGAAAACTTCTGTTCTGGAGTGGTGGTGGTGCTGCTGCATGATGATGATACTTGTCCACATATTGCGAATATCATAATGCAAAAGTTTGTTAACTCCAAGTGGGAAACACTCGAACACCCATCCTGTAGTCCTGATCTCCCCCCCCCCCCCCCCCCCCCCCGTCTCCCCCCCCCCCCAAACGATTACCACGCCTTGGGCCCCTTAAAAAAGCCCTTTAAGAGTCAATAATTCCTGTCAGATGTAGATGTGCAGTAAGCAATTACAGACTTCTTCACACTACAGGATATGGTGTTTACCAAATGTTTATCTTCAACTTCGTGCAGTTGTGGCTTCATTGCCTCATTGCCCATTGCGATTCTGTCTGATTGGCGTATCTGTTCTGGACTGTAGGGCCTTCACATATAAGCTTTTAGATCGCCCCCTTATATCTCTTCATCGGCAGCATCTGGTTTCTTGAAAGTGGCAAGTGCTGTGTTTAGGTGTTCATATTTCTTAATAATGCCGAAAAAACTTCATTTTTTTCTTGTCCAAAATAGCAGATGTTGCTTCACATCCACTAACGGTATGAGTGAACAGCCTGTGTTCATTGTTGGATTTGTAAGATGCATTACAAAATTACTTGTCTTCTGCACTACTTCTTACTGGCCTTAGAAAAAATAAGTTTTTGATACCTTGTCTTCAACCAGTTATGAACACATCATCTTCTCCCATGATGACCACACTTTCAAAAGTGCTGGTTCTTGAAATGGCAGATGTGACAGTTATAAAATCAGCTTCTTCTTGTGTATGGACCACCTCAGTGCAAAACTCTCGATATTCCTTTTTAAGAAATGTGATCAAGCAGTTGTGTCATTTGTAGTAGTACGGTGCAAATGAGTTCACATCCTTCACTAGAGCAGAGATGTTTTGGAATGCAGATTTTGTGCCTTTTTGCATGCCTTTTTCTGAAAATAGAGACACTGGATAAGGAGCAAGTTCATATTTCATAAAGGCTTTTAATTCCCCTTCACTTTGTGTAATCAATCAGATCCTATGGAAAATAATTAAAGGAACAACAGGAGGTGCTTTAGTGCTCCCAGATTTTATAGTATTGACCACAGAAAGAAAAGTCACAACCCTATCTTTTCTACAAAACTTTATAATTTGGAAATAGTTACCAACGATTCTTTCCATTCCTTCTTCCTGCCTCTTCATGATGCTTATGACAGTTAACATTCTCTTCTCCAACACCACTGCTGATAGCCATGGTAAAATCACTTTCAGGGAAGGTAGAATGAACTGAAAACCAACGACGCAGCTTATGCAAACCTATACCACCTTGATCGTTGCGACATTTTCTTGCATCTGGAAGTAATACTGAACAAAAAATATATGAACATAGGTCCACAAATGCTTCATTAGAGAGGTATGAGTACTGAAAGGAACTTTAATTCTGCAAAATTGATGTGCACAATGTGAATGTATATGCGATACAACTGGACCACAACGTGATTTTCTTGAAAACAATCTTAACGGAGAAGTACAGTTACATTACACATTTTTACATAATGTTTATTTATTTTGTGTTTAGTACATAATGCATTACAATGTGCATGTTATACGTATTCGTTTGATAAAGACATACCACACCTTTTACAAAAGGCTTTAACACTTATTGTACAGATGTTCAGTTCACAGAACAGGTTCAAATATCACACCATGAATGTCAATGCACTTTTGCACTCTAGCGATAACAAGGTGTGTTGCTTGTTCAATTGCCTGTAGTTGGTTCCTAATCAATTCAGAAGAGTCCATTATGCGACAAAGCAGTTCATCTTGCGTATTTACCTTCACTTTGTGCACCTCTGATTTCATCCAACCCCATAAATAGAAATCTAAAGGTGCAAGATTAGGTGATCTTGGAGGCCAGTTAATTGCACCACCATGGTCAATCCAGCAATTAACGTAGGTGCAGTTTAGATGGTCCCTCACACATAAGGTAACATGTGGAGGGGAACCGTCATGTTGAAAGTACATTCCAGTTCGCTTGGCTAAAAAATCATCTTCCACAAAAGAATTTTCCAAAACATACAGGTACCTCGTTCCCGTCAATCACTGATTGATAATAAATGGACCTGTCAAAAGGTTACCGATCATGTCGCACCAAACATTTATGACAAAACAAACTTGGAAATTGCTATCCCATGACCATCGATGATTATAGCATGTGGTGTTTATTCCATGTTGTGTAAACTGAGCTTTGTCAGTGAATAGTATGTATGGAAGCAAATGACTATTCTCAATTACCCAGTGGCAGAATTGAAGTCATTGGGCATTGTTGCCATTGTGGAGATTTTGGCCACGCTGTTTGTGAAATAGATACAGATTTTCCGCATGTAATGCTTCCCATACATGTGTCTGTCGGACGTTCATACACAGGGACATTCTTCGTACGCTTGTACTGGGACTTTGCTCAACACTTGCAATAATTTCTTCCTTTTCTTGCATAGTTCGTTAACGTGCACGCTCGGACAAAAAATGTCTACTTGGAAGAGAGCCTGTTGCCGGCAAAGTGATAAACACCCTGTGGTCAGGTAATCGTCGAGTTGGAAAGTGCCTGTGATATTCTTCTCTTGCAGCGATAGCACTACTGTCGCAGAAGCCATAAACATACACTGTATCTGCATACTCCTTATTACTGTAGACTTGTGGCATTGTTAGCAGCACTAGTATGAACACAGTTAACACCATGCACTACACAGCTAACCGACCTGTTGCCGGTACTCTACACAATGCGGAAACAACGGGTGATTTTACTACCTACTATATACGTCATATGACCATAATACACGGTAGGTTGCATAGCGTAAACGTGGCATGTACCTGTGCATCGTTTGCAAGAAAATCATGCTATGATCCAGTTTTATTACATATATGTTCACGTTGTGCACACCAATTTTGCAGAACTAAAGTTCCTTTCGATACCCATACCTCCCTAGTGAAGCATTTGCAGACCTACGTTCATATAAAAATTTTTGTTCGGAATTACTTATACTATCACTATCCTCAAACACCTTGTATATGCTGACCATGCAGAAAAGTTTTTTTTGACAAAGTGTAACGCTCTTCGCATTAAGTGTAGGAAAAAATTATAGTGATCAAATCTGTAGAGAGTTTTGTGCCCTTTTAAAAAGGAAATATGATACCAAAGCATTAGGAGCACAAGAAACTGAGATTTCTCTTAAAAGAACTGAAAAAAGCCCAAAACTTCCAAAGTTTTTTGAGTATAGAAAGTTTAACGAACATAAATTTTGTTGGCATAAATTTCCATTCTTCCCAAATATGTGAATGAGTGAAAAAATCTTCTAACCCACCTGTTATAAGGTATAGGCTTTTGTTCTGACAATTTAACTGCAATCTTTAGAATACATAGAGGTTCTTATGGGTGTAAGAGTTGCTGTTAAGTTTTCTCTGTCTGTCCCCATTCTTTTGTTTCTTTTCTTTTTTAAGGAGACATAGCAATCTGTTGATAAACTTCTGTGAATTGAACCATTAAACCCTAGTGGCTTGGCTGCTTTAGTTGCAACATTTATCTAGATTGAGAATTAAGGTGTATTGGACCTATAACCAAAATCTTTCTGCATTTGTCAGATTTAAAGTAAATATCCTCTGCCTTTCATTCAATTAAGATCCGACTCTTTATCAATTCTACCAAACTCTAATTCTGTCACAGCTTTCTTTGTGAACATTTCCCATTTGATTGTTGTTATTCATCTAATACATATGCCTACGGTCATGCAGTAGCAGCACAAGAGATAAGTTTTGAACATGTTGAAAGGAAGCTGTCCCAATCCTAAAAAACCTCATTAACTACTACTGAGACAACAAGTTAAAACCTAATCCATCAAAAACCCAAGTATGTGCCTTCAACCTAAAAAAGATAGATGCTAGAATAAAATTGCAGATGACTTTGAAAGACTTTTAGAAAATAGCACTACACTCAAATATTTAGGAGTCACCTTTGATTGAACATTAACCTACAGAATCCACTGCTTGAATACCAAAAGAAAGGTATCAGAAAGAAATAATGTCATATAGTAATTTTCTAGCACAACTTGGGGGACACAGCCTCATGTTATGAAAACATTAGCCTTAGCTTACTGTTAACGTGCAGCAGAATTTGCCAGTTATCTCAGACATATTGACGTTGCAGTAAATGAGACTCGCAGAATCATCACAGGCTGCCTGAGGTCAACTCCACTCCAAAATGTGTGCTGTCTAGCTAGTATCCCATTCCCATACATCCAGCGGAAATCTACTGCCTGACTAGAAAAAAATGAAGCAGTAAATCCAGATATCCATTTTCTGTATGGGTACTCACCAGCAACTGCCCATTATTTTCAATAATCATTTTTTAGATGTTGTGGAGAAAATGGGATCTAGATCTTCACTAGTAGAAGCAAGGCTACTAATAGAAGAGGCCATACCTGTGCAGTTTGAAACAACTGTAATTCCACCAACCTCTCCCACTGAAATAAGTAAAATAACAAACTCACTGGAAAGTAAAAGCTCTTACGGAATTGATGGCATTTCCAGCAAGGTACTTAAAGCTTGTTCCCCACAGATAAGTAGGATTCTCAGCCGCGTATGTAATAGCTGTTTGGAGCAGGGTGTTTTCCCCAATAGACTGAAATATGCCATTGTAAAACCATTGCATAAAAAGGGGATACCTCAGATGTCAACAACTACCGCCCAATCTCTCTTCTGACAGCTCTATCAAAAATTTTTGAGAAAGTAGTGTATTCAAGAGAAGCATCCCATATTTGTAAAAATAAAGTACTAACAAAATGTCAGTTTGGTTTTCAGAGAGGCTTTTCAACAGAAAATGCTATATACACTTTCACTGATCAAATATTAAATGCTCTGAATAACCAGACATCACCCGTTGGTATTTTTTGTGATCTCTCAAAGGCTTTTGACTGTGTAAAACATGGAATTCTTTTAAATAAGCTAAATCATTATGGTTTGAGTGCGCCAGTGCACAAATGGTTTAATTCATACTTAGCTGGAAGAATGCAGGAAGTTGAAATAATTGGTTCATGTAATGTTAAAACAACAGCTGATTCCTCAAACTGGGGAGCTATCAATTACGGGGTCCCACAGGGTTCGGTCTTAGGTCCTTTACTGTTCTTGATATACGTTAATGACTTACCATTCCACATTGATGAAGATGCAAAGTTAGTTCTTTTTGCTGATGATACAAGTATAGTCATAACATCCAAAAACCAAGAACTAAGTTATGTAATTGTAAATGATGTTTTTCACAAAATTATTAAGTGGTTCTCAGCAAACGGACTCTCTTTAAATTTTGATAAAACACAGTATATACAGTTCCACACAGTAAATGGCACAACTCCAGTAATAAATATGGACTTTGAACAGAAGTCTGTAGCTAAGGTAGAATTTTCAAAATTTTTAGGTGTGTCCATTGATGAGAGGTTGAACTGGAAGCAACACATTGATGCTCTGCTGAAACGTCTGAGTTCAGCTATGTATGCTATTAGGGTTATTGCAAATTTTGGTGATAAGAATCTCAGTAAACTAGCTTACTATGCCTACTTTCATTCACTGCTTTCATATGGCATCATATTCTGGGGTAATTCATCGTTGAGTAGAAAAGTATTCATTGCTCAAAAACGTGTAATCAGAATAATTGCTGGAGCCCACCCACGGTCATCCTGCAGACATCTATTTAAGGATCTAGGGATCCTCACAGTATATATATTCACTTATGAAATTTGTTGTTAATACTTCTACCCAGTTCAAAAGTAATAGCAGTGTGCATAGCTATAACACCAGGAGAAAGGATGATCTTCACTATGCAGGGTTAAATCTGACTTTGGCACAGAAAGGGGTAAATTATGCTGCCACAAAAGTCTTTGGTCACCCACCAAACAGCATCAAAAGCCTGACAGATAGCCACCTAACATTTAAAAATAAATTAAAAGAATTTCTAGATGACAACTCCTTCTACTCATTGGCTGAATTTTTAGATATAAATTAAGGGAGTGGAAAAAAAACTAACTTAAACGTTAGTATCATGCAATATTTTGTGTAATGTAATGTCTTGTACAGACATCTTTCTTTAACCTGACCCGTTACACATCCTTACGAAGTGTCGTATTCATGATCTATGTAACAAGTATTAATCTAATTTAATCTCTGATCAAATCAAGACAAAGTTTCCTCCATACTACAGAAACTCTCACTGAACAACCTTTAGCATTCAGACTAAATTCTTGATGTAACAGAGACTGCAGCAACACATAGTGGATGACACCATATGAGAACTTACCTTCTGGCTATGAAAAAAGCTGACAGAAATGGAAAATGATCGAAAGGCTATGATCTGAAACTAGCATATATAAGATCACCCTTAAGAAATGGGGACTTTCTTGTGACACTGTTCTGTGTGAATACGGAGAAAATCAACCATCATCTCCTCAACTGCTAACTGTATCCAACTACCTACTCCCTAAAAGAATTGATGGCAGCTACCCATGAAGCATGTGATGTGGCCAAATATTGGTCTTGCAGCATTTAAAATGCATGTTGTTATGTAACATCTGTTCATAGAAACCTGGTTATGCTTATAGAGCCAAATTGAAATTACCTATGTTTTGGTTTAATATATGATTTATGTTTTTTGACATGATGAAATAAATAAATAAATGGGTCCCAATTCCTGTCTTTTTGTTGACACACATGAAAAGACCTGGTCTGATGTAAATGGTATGATGAAAGTATTTCTCTCCTGTGTGGACTGCTATACCATTCGTGGTAGCTGCCCGATAATGCATTCAGTATTACTTCACATGACAATTTGTCTTATGTGTCAATAATGTAAGCATAATTTTTCTAGTCATTATTATGCAAACTAAAAAAATGTTGGAGCCTCTCTCTTGACTTTATTTGTATGATTTTTCTTGAAAAGATCTTCATTACAAATTCGTAATTTTGAACTAATTTAGTTTTAAGTATATAATTTGAGCAAAGGTTATCTTTGCATTTTAGTTTGAAAGAATACTGGAGAGTAAGTAAAGATATTAATTAAGATTTTACATTTGCATACATACTCCACAGACACATTATGGTGTGTGGCAGTTGGTATCTTGTACCAGGACTAGTCACTTCCTTTTCTTTATGGCTCACAAATACAGCAAAGGAAAATTTTTATTTTGTCTTTTATTATTATTATTGTTGTTGTCATTTCTCGTGGGATGAGGAACAAAGAAGACTTTTTCAGAAGTAGTGTGTTACTGCCTAGCAGTATTGGGTTACAAATGCAATTATTTAAGAGTAAAAGCTATCATCAATCCAAAGATTGTTGTGAACATCTGGTGGAGGTGGTATGCTGTTGACTTCCTCCGTTTGAACTGCTGTACCGAGCCAGTTATAGGAGGATCTACAGTTGAATGTGGTTTCTGAACCACAATGTAACTCAGCTTTTTTCACATCAGTGAACATTGTCAGAGGTGAAAGAAGTGATAAGTGACAGATAAAAATCCTAGGACTGAACCCAAGACCTTTGCATTTGCAATCGGACACTTTGCCACTGAGCCAACATCAGTAAAATATCAGAATAAAATCACAAAATGGCTAGCAGAACAGTGAGATATTAAGGACCCAGTAAACATTTTCAAGAAATTGGTTCTACATCAAATTCCTTACTTTGGTAACAAATTTTAAAATAGGCGGGAAATTAAAATGTGGCCAACAGCAGTGGAGATAATTGCATGAACAAAGAAAAAGGTGGAATAATAGTTTTACATAATGTTGCAAGCCAGATATGTTATTGTCGGTTCCGCTAACTTGATGTTTTCAAAAATTAAAAATGTACTGAAGTGTAGAAAAAATGGAACAGTTGTTAAGAAATATTTGATGACTTGGTAAAAAGATAAGACTCCATGCAATGATAAAAAGTTGGAGGAATGATCACACATACAAGGGGCATTTGAGAAGTCTATGCAGAGTTCGAGAGATGGCACCACCGGCGCGTATTGAGGTCATATTTAGTTAGTAGCATCTTTGGAAAGAACGCACACCAAGTTTCAGCCATATTGGTCTATTTCTTTGTTTTTGGTATTTGTGTGAATCAAGGAAGTCGCGTGATTGTCACAAAACGGACGGAAAAGAATTTTGTGTGGTGATTAACATTACTTTATGAAAGGCAAAACGCCCCTGGAGACTAAAGAGAAACTTGATAAACATCATGGTGACTCTGCACCTTCGATTAGAACAGTTAAGCATCGTTTCGTCAATGTGAATGAAACATGGATACATTACTATACTTCTGAAACGAAAGAACAATCCAAACAATGGGTTACAAAGGGAGAATCTACACCAAAAGAGCTGAAGACCATTCCTTCAGTCGGAAAGGTTATGGTGACTGTCTTTTGGGATTCGCAAAGGGTAAAACTATTACAGGTGCATATTATTCATCGTTATTGGACTGTTTGAAAACCGAGCTGCAAGAAAAACGCCAGCGATTGGATCTCAAAAAAGTCCTTTTCCATCACGACAATGCATCAGCTTACACCTCAGCAGTTGTGGTCGCAAAATTATTGGAAATATGATTCCAACTCATTCCACATACCCCCTATTCTCCAGACTTGGCTCCCTCAGACTACTATTTGTTCCCCAATTTGAAGAAATGGCTGGCAGGTCAAAGATTTTATTCAAACAAGGTGGTGATTGCAGCAACTGATAGCTATTTTGCAGACTTGTACAATTTCTATTATTCGGAAGAGATCTGCAAATTAAAACAGCATTGGACGAAGTGTATAAGACTAAAAGGAGACCCTGTTGAAAAATAAAAAAGGTTTTTATTTTTGCGCCGACTTTTCAAACACCCCTCCTATAAAAACACAGATAGAAGAGTGTTTTAGGGAAACTGAGGATGGTCAGTGAAGTGTCTCGAAGAACTTATAGCAATATAAAAGATTTTCAGTATTCAAGGCTTTTGCATAAAATACCAGCCAAGAAGAAATAAAGACAATATGGAGGAAAATGAAAATATATAAAGAGGTGAAAACAGAATGCAATTCCATTTGAATTTTAAAGACTGTTGGCCTAGGAATGAAGGAATTAATTTAGAAACATGTGATGCAGATTAATAAAGAAGAGTAATTCCAAGATGGTCAGAGGCTCATGTGCCAGAGTGAACTAATAACAAATTGAATTTTCTGATATATTCAGGTCTTAAAGTTAAACCAAACAAGAAGGAAAAAGTCATTGAGATAGTGAAGATAGAAAATTTGCAGGTCATGAAAAAAAAAATTAAATTACAGAAAACTATAGTAAAAATTGGTCACTCACTGGAAACTCCAGCTCTCTGAGTAGCATGTGGTGATTTCTTGTAAAAATCATGTAGATATGGGGAAACAAGAACAGCGTTGACTCAATGTCTTTCTTCTCTTCACTTGTAGTTGGTTTTTCTCTGTTGTATTTGAGGTTCAGGGTAATGTTTGTTAAAGTCAGCTGCCCAACACCTAACTCACTTAGTAAAACTTACATCATGGTATGCCACATCCTCAGTGAATGTATGCTTAAACTGCAGTGCATTTGGATTCTGTTTTCTGATTATGGTGTATTGTTATGATCATCAAATTTCCTTTTTCTTAAATCCGGTGTTACAGAGCTCAAGAAGTAATCACTTTCAGTTTCCACTACATCAAACATTTGCATTTCATTCTGTATGTGTTGAGAAAGTTCTAGATTTCATGTGGATGGTAAATGTATTTGTTGCATGTCATCTTGCTCACAGTGTGACTGAAATCAGTGTAATTGGGCAGATGATTGTGGCCTAGTGTTAAAAATTTTTGAGCAGAGTCTTTAATATGCTGTGCATGACCTAGAACTTTCATATGAGAATAGCTATGAGTTTGATAATTCTGTGTTGCTTACCAGATGAAGTCTGACTAAATAACTGCAGTTTCTTTTGTAAGATTACCATTTAAGCATTTCAGAAGACAGGATCCTATCTGATCAAGCCATCAGCATTTTGTCCTCTCATACCAGAGGTTCATAATTACTTTGGATGTACCCAAATCGTAGATGCCCAAATGGAAACCAGAGAGTTGACATTTATAGTGTAAAACACCAGTGGGAACTTCATGGAGTTGGTCTTTTATAGATAAAACACAAGCACGCTGCATTCATGATTTATTGCCTTTCCTTCATTTTTGTGCTGTGTTTCCCTTGAAATGTCAGACTGTCAAAAATACATATCTTTTTCCAATTGTATATCTATGAAGGCCTTCATATTTTCATGAGTTTTTGTAAAGTGCACTTTGAAACTTTGTTTTAATTTTAAATATTTGACATTATTTGTATGTGCCTTTGTGTGTTGATTTAAATGCAAGATTGAACTCAGTAGTGTAAACTGTGTCATGTAACAATTTTGACACAATCTCAAATTCTGCATTTTCTGCTATCAGTTGCTCTTTATGCAATCCATACATCAGGTGTAAATTGAGATTGTAGGGTGGTAAACACTTCCTATAGAGAATGGTGTATTCCTTCTTCTGAAATTTGTTACGTGGCTCATGTCTACCTCCTTTGTCTGGTAATTCACCAGTCTTCAGTTTCAGAAGAGCTCTCTGCACATTCACCCTATCAGTACAGTGTTCAGAAACATATCATTGCAAACTGTCACACTGCTTGATGTCATAGGAATAAAGTAATATTGAATAAAATATTATTGATGATTCTTCTACATTTGATGATGATGATGATGATTGGTGTGTGAGGCACTCAACTGTGCAGTCATCAGTGCCAATATGAAGTCCCAATTTTTACAAGTCCATTTTTTTTCACAATCGAATCTAGTCACTTGTCACAAATGATGATGATGATGATGATGATGATGATGAAGAAGACAACACAAACACCCAGTCCCCGGGCAGAGAAAATCCCCAAGCCGGCTGGGAATCGAACGCGGGACCCCGTGATCCAGAGGCAGCAATGCTAGTCACTAAACCACGTGCTGTGGACTCTACATTTGATATTATATCCCTCAGAAGGAATGACTCTACAGACTCCAATCAAAATTGTTGGTGTTTCATACATTCCATCATTTTAATACATGAAATACATGACAAAAAGTATTTGTACATTAGTGAGACAATTTTTAAAATTTGCATCAGCATGCACAGCAATATTTCTTAAAAACATTTCCCATTGATGGTTGACTTGTCAGTTATGTGTGTGATTTTGTGCTGCCTTTCCTACACAACTTCTTTTTGGTTTTATTGTTTCTTACAAAAGATGAAATAGTACCTTTCTAATGTAGATCTACAGCACATGTGTTCTTCACTTACAGATTCACAAATCCAACTCTGTATCAAGTTACAAAAGACTTGAAGACAGGTGTATATTCCAGTCGATGATATACTAAAGTGAACTAGCTACGTTCTTTGACAGTGATGATGTCAGTGTCTGGCAGATGTAATAATCACTCAGAAACACATCTTTATGGATGACTGAGTATTATAATACAAAGTTCTCACTTAACTCCCTAGATAGCAGCAAAGGACACCCTTTTGTAGTTAGTTCATATATGGCCAAAACTTCATATAATTGAAAACATTTGATACCTTTTTTAAAATGAAGTTTATGTAGGTTAAATAACAAAACATTCCTTCATTACCTGACAGACCAGAGGATACCATATGTTCATCACTAGAAATGCAATCAATGTCAGCATCACTGTTGTTTGACTCGTGTGAACTTTCGTCACTGTATTTAGTTCGCTTCTGCACTGGAGGTAACTGGAGGTTTGATATACATCAGAAGCGTCAACATGAAAACATCCCTCGTTAGCTACCCATTGTTAGGTACGTTTTTGCCATATGGACATTTACAGTATTCTTCTTTGATTTCCAAAATGTTTCAAAAAGAAAGCAGCTTACAATAGTGTGGCACATGTAAGACGACAAAATTCACTTGATGAAACGTAATGTATTTGAAATGAGGTTGAATACAAAATTGTCAGCCGGTGTTAAAATAGAGCTGCAGCTGTTGTCAAACTCAAAATCAAAACAGTTCCTAGATGTGATGTACAAACAAAAAAGTTTTTATAAGGCAGTTGTAAGGAATGGTTTCTGTTGATGTGGGGAAGATATGTGCCAGTTCCATAGCAAAAAGTGAAATGGAGGTGGGGAAAGAGGCATTATGTTCCTGAATGCTGAAATGTTGGTTTTGTTGTATTGGTGCACACTGAGTTGTATAAGTTACAGTGAAAAATCATCACGAGTTAAGGAAAAACCAGCCGCCATTGGCTCGGCATTCATTTGCCGGGTACGGGCTTGGCGACTCCGCGATTCCTGAGCTGGGGACTGGTAAGCACCACCAGTCCCATCACCATATGCTCTGGTCATACTTCAGTGACCGTCGTGCAGTGCGGCGGTGGAACATTGTGTGTTTCGTGGAGTGGGGATCTTGGTTTGACCACCCGGATCGCGAGGATGGAATAAACCACTAAAAAAAAAAAAAAGCCTCAGTCTCTAGGTGTGTTGCGCACTGATGGGATGCGTGGCTGTTGAGGTGGAACAGTCGTTTAGCGGGCAACCTCTGGGGAACCTGCAAAACCTCAGTTGTATTAGGCTTACTCAGTCACGCTGGCATCTGTCAGAGTGGACATCTATTCCCCTAGCTACTCGTGGGACTGAAATGGGTCCTCTGAAATTTTCTTCACCTCTTCCCAGTGGAAAGGTAGGTACCAACACCCAGTCCAACAAGAGGGCTCATGTAGCCAATCCTCCTGATTCAGGAGCAAAATCTAAGGGTATCATGTCTAGTAACAGAACACATGCTGGCGATCAGAATGTGTTTTTAATCGTTAAAAGTAAATAGGGCATCTTCCAGAAAGTTTCACCTTTCTATATTCAAAGGGGGCCAGAGGGCATTACTGGAAGTTTATAATCTGTTAAGCAATTGCATAATGGAACACTGTTGGTAAACCACTAGTTCCCAACAAGCTAAGAATCTGCTGAGCTCTCTTTCCCTTGGGAAATATGCCATCGCAGCTGAGATGCACACCACCTAGAATTACAGCAAAGGTGTTGTGAAATGCAGGGATCTGGTGGACCTTCCCAAAGAGGAACTGAAAGATAAGTGGTCTCCAGAAGGAATAGTTGATATGCAAAATATCATGAAGAGCATGGATGGGGTTCTTGTTAAGTCCGACTCCTTTATCCTGATGTTTAATAATAGAAAACTCCCTGAGCATATTAAGGCAGGTTTCCTTCCCTTAAGTGTGCAGCCTTATGTACCTAACCCAACGTGATGTTTCAAATGCCAGCACTTTGAGCATACTCTTGGGTGCTGTGGAGAAGCTACTTGTGACAAGTGCGGCCAGGCCACACACAAAGGTGTCCATTGAAGTGTGTGAATTGCTCTGGACCTCACCCTGTAAGGAGTCGGGACTGCAGTGTGTATCTGGAAGAATGGAAGATACAGGAGATTAAAACTAAGGAAGCGCATCCACTATACTGAGGAAAAAAACTATAAATCCTTGCTGCCCGGGGCTGCCCCTGTGTTTTGCTACCTCCTTCACTTCAGTTGTTAGATGGCCCATGCAGAAAGCTGTCACTGCTACACAAACGGAGGTGACTAGTGTCTGCACAAGTAACTGCGTGTGTCCATGCACCTGTGCTGCTGGAGTCATTTCTAAGCTTGTCCCTCCCCCACGAACTTCAGAGAAAGCTGACATTGTGGAGCTCCCTGCCTCTCCAAAGGTTCTGTCTGGTATGCTGTCCAATACTGCCACACCCACAACTGCAGTTGTGGCTGCGAAGTCTACCCAGGGAAAAAAATCCAAGGCAAAACGTCCAACACTGGTGGAATCGGGCAGAAAGCAGCCTGACGATGTCGACATCGACCTCTCGCTCCAAAACTGAGCCTCTACCCATTGTGGGCTCCCCTTTCTGTCAGAAGGTCAGGATAAAAGTACTGGCCCCCCTGATAGATGGCTCCCATTATACAGTGGAACATGAATGGGTTCAGTACACACATGGAGGAACTGAAACTCCTAGCACAACAACGCCCCCTATGCTCGTGTTTGCGGGAAACGCATTTAAAAGCATCTGATGCCCCTGCACTATGGGGATATATGCTGTATTGAAGGATGACGTGACTGGGAAAAGCACCAAAGGAGGGGTTGCTGTGTTTGTCAATAATGGGCACCACTCCTCTGCTCTTCCCCTGAATACCAGCCTGCAAGCAGTTGCAGTTGAAATTTCTGCATGTCAGAGGCTTACAGTTCATTCTCTTTATTTACCTGCTCTGGATGCAGTAGACTCTGAGGCTCTCACAGATCTTACTGCACAACTCCCCCGACCATTTCTTTTCCTGGGAGATTTTAGTGCTCATCATGTCCTGTGGGGCTCAGTGTCTACCTGCCGTCAGGGTTGCGTTTTGGAGAGCCTCCTGACATCTCGAGAGCTATGCATCCTAAACGCTTGTACTCCGACTCATTTCTGTGCTGCTACTGAGTTATTCTCGGCCATCGACATATCTTTTGCTCTCCAGCCCTTGCCGACTCTGGTCACTAGGAGGTCATTGACAACCTTCATTCCAGCGACCACTTCCCAATCTGCCTTCGGCTACTGGATGGTGTGTTGCTGGGACAGAAGCCACCAACATGGATGATTGGCAGGACTAACTGGACACTGTTCGGCCAGTTGGCTGTGTTTGAACACCGTGACAGCATCCAGAAATGAGTGGATCACATCATGCATGTGATCCATCACGCTGCTGAACTATCCATACCAAAGTCTTTTGGCCATTTTCAGAGGTGATTGGAGGATTTAAACAAAGCTGTTTACTGATAGCAGCAATGCTGAAACAGGGGTGCCTCCAAACAGCACCTAACCCCCTGTGGGTTCGGGGGTAAGAATAGGCCCACGGTATTCCTGCCTGTCATAAGAGGCGACTAAAAGGAGTCTCAAACGTTTTGGCCTTGTGAGATGGTCCCCTAACGGGTTTGACCTCCATCCTTCTAAATTTTCCGAAGAGCGAGCCGATTGGGGAAGGGCGCCTTACAAGGAGCGATGTGTCCATCATGCATTACCATCTCTAGCCAGGTTTGTCGTCATCGCTTAGCAGTCCCGCTCACCTACCATCTCTTGGGCGTGGATTTGTTCTTGGGTGCAGTTTATTGCAGTCTGCTATGCTGTGTCGCTTTATGCGCCAATGACGATATTGGACTACATCACCTGAAATCCAGCACGGTAGCCAGTCCGTTGTGGTGGGGCCGCCATGTACCCTGTTGGTTGTAGCCCCCTGACTACACAGGGATCGCTCTGCTGATGCCAGCACCGTTAACTCCCCACATATGCCAAGGATAGATGCCTATCTCCTTGGGGCATTGGGACTCCCGGCAATGGCCATCCTGCCAGGTGGTCATTGCTGAGGCTGGGTGGCGCCCGTGGGGAGGGCCCTTGGTCGGAGTAGGTGGCATCAGGGCGGATGACCCGCAATGAAGCGTGGTACATCATCTCTTGCTGGCGGCCAGCCGCCAGCAGTCTCTAAGCGTTCCAGGGCTCATTACAACGCAACTACATATGACCCCAAATCGTTCCCCTCCCTGGCTACACCATGGGAGGAACGAAAGACTAAGGATGCCAGCGAACCATACTCGCCCCGCTACCTGGTGTGTACGAGAGCTGATGGTGAATCCTTTACACCCATGAAGCCTCAGTTCTTCGTCGAGCACTTAGAGGACAAGTTCGGGGAGGTGGAGGGCTTGTCCAAAATGCGCTCGGGCTCGGTTTTGATCAAATCGGCGTCCTCCGCCCAGTCC
Organism: Schistocerca gregaria; assembly: GCF_023897955.1. Classification (NCBI taxonomy): domain Eukaryota; kingdom Metazoa; phylum Arthropoda; class Insecta; order Orthoptera; family Acrididae; genus Schistocerca; species Schistocerca gregaria. Next base: position 347,601,979 of record NC_064926.1, on the reverse strand, counting down.
CGCCGGTTACTCGATTGTAACAAGCTGGGGGATGTTCCGGTTACAATCACGCCCCATAAGAGTCTTAATATGGTCCAGGGCATAATATTCCATCGGGACCTTCTATTGCAGTCCGATGACGAGCTTCGCGCCAATTTAGAGCGGCGAGGTGTTCACTTCGTCCGGCGCATACATCGTGGTCCAAGGGATAAGCATGTTGCCACCGGTGCCTTCATCTTGGCCTTCGAGGGTGATACTTTACCTGAGAAGGTCAAGGTGATGGTCTATCGTTCTGACGTCAAGCCATATATCCCTCCCCCGATGCGGTGCTTTAAGTGCTGGAAGTTCGGGCATATGTCTTCCCGCTGTACTTCCAGCCTCACATGTCGAGATTGTGGACGCCCATCCCATCCCAATACTCCATGTGCTCCGCCTCCCATCTGTGTAAACTGCGGAGAGCACCACTCGCCTTGCTCGCCGGACTGCAGGATCTTCCACAAAGAGCGCAAAATTATGGAGTATAAGACCCTGGACCGCCTGACATACACTGAGGCCAGGCGGAAGTTCGAACGCCTCCATCCTGTTCGAATGACTGCCTCTTACGCCGCGGCTACTACTGTTATGGCCCCATTAGCTCTCCCTCAGACTGCCACCTCTCAGAGCCGGAATGCTACACCTGCCCCCTTGATGGTGGGGGGCACTTCACTCCCTGCTGCTCCTGCACTACCTGCCTCAGGAGCAGCAACCCCCCAACCATCGGGGACATCAGTCCCCACTTCTAAGCTGGGGAAGCCTCAAACTTCCCCGGCTCGAATATCACGGAAAGGGTCCCTTGGGTCCCTTCCTTCCCAGGTTTCCGCCTCTGGGAAGGGTGACGTCAGCCAATGGAAGAAAAGCAGACCAGCGGCTGGTCGCAGGGCTTCCCGCTCCTCCTCCGTCCCGGAGACTGACTCGCTGGAGCCCTCCCAGCCAATGAAACCCAAGGACCAGAGAGACAAGACGAAGAAGAAGACCTCTAAGGCCAAGGACCACGCGGTGGCATGCACCCCACTGCTCCCTACAGGCTCTGCGTCCGAGGATAAGGTGGAGATCCGGGCGTCCGCTGAGGACCTGGATCTCGCCGGACCCTCGGACACCATGGAAGCAGATTGTACTGGTCCTCCATCGGTGGCAGCAGGTGACCCAGTGGCGTGATCTGCCTCCTCGGCCCCTTCACGCCTTTTTCGGACATGGACAAAGCGATACTCCAGTGGAACTGCAGCACTTTTTTCCACCACCTTGCTGAGCTTCGCCAACTCATCAGCAGTCACCCTTTCCTCTGCATTGCCCTACAGGAAACTTGGTTTCCGGCAATGCGGACCCCTGCCCTACGTGGGTATCGGGGTTATTACAAGAACCGGGCAGCTTATGAGAGGGTATCTGGTGGAGTCTGCGTCTACATCCTTGACTCTGTCTACAGCGAATGTGTACCTCTTCACACACCTTTAGAGGCTGTCGCTGTAAGGATGTGGACGCCTCAGCCTATTACTGTCTGCAGTTTGTATCTTCCGCCAGATGGTGATGTCTCGCGTCATGTGTTGGCTGCATTGATAGCACAACTGCCTCCTCCTTTTGTGTTACTGGGCGACTTTAACGCCCATTACCCCCTGTGAGGTAGCGCCGCGATTACTGGCCGGGGTAGAGATGTCGAGACTCTTCTCTCGCAGCTTGACCTCTGCCTCTTAAACACGGGAGAGCCGACACATTTCAGCGTCGTCCATGGCACATTTTCGGCCATCGACCTTTCTATCTGCAGCCCCGGACTTTCACCATCCATCCACTGGAGTGTCCATGACGACTTATGTGGTAGTGACCATTTCCCCATCTTTCTGTCACTACCACAGCGTCACTCTTCTGAACGCCCCTCCAGATGGGCTCTGAATAAGGCTGATTGGGGCTTGTTCTCCTCTCTCGCCACTATCGCACCTCCTTCCCCTGACACCATTGATGCGGTGGTTCAGTCGGTCACCACCGGCATCGTTTCTGCAGCGGCATCTGCGATTCCCTGTTCATCCGGGTCCCCTCAGCGGAGGACTGTGCCTTGGTGGGCGCCCGAGATTGCAGAGGCGATTAGAGATCGCCGGCGGGCTCTTCAACGCCATAAGCGGCACCCGTCCTTGGAGAACCTCATCGTTTTTAAACAGCTCCGTGCCCGTGCCCGACGCCTTATTCGCCAACGGAAGCAGGAGTGCTGGGAACGGTATGTTTCCACCATTGGCGTCCGTACCTCTGCATCGCAGGTTTGGGCTAAGATTAGGCAACTCCATGGCTATCGGCCGCCTGTCTCTGTCCCTGGGCTTTCGCTGAATGGAGTGGTGTGTACTGACTCCGACACGATTGCGGACCGGTTAGCAGCGCATTTTGCTCAGTGTTCCGCATCTACGAATTACCCACTGGCCTTCCGCTCCCGGAAAGAGCGGTTGGAAAGTTGGAGGCTTTCCTTTCACACGCGCTACGCGGAGTCATACAATGCTCCTTTCAGCGACTGGGAATTCCAGAGTGCCCTATCTGCTTGCCCTGATACGGCTCCTGGGCCAGACCGCATCCACAGCCAGATGCTGAAACACCTCTCTGTGAATTGCCAGCGACGCCTCCTAGATGTTTTCAACCGCATCTGGGTTGAGGGTGTGTTCCCGTCTCAATGGCGAGAAAGCATCGTCCTCCCCGTGTTGAAACCTGGCAAGAACCCGCTGGAGGTGGACAGCTACCGCCCCATAAGCCTCACCAACGTTCTTTGCAAGTTGCTAGAACGTATGGTGAGCCGGAGGTTGAGTTGGCTCCTCGAGTCTCGAGGCCTTCTGGCTCAGTCTCAGGGTGGGTTCTGTAAAGGCCGCTCTGCCGTCGATAATCTGGTCTCCCTAGAGTCTGCCGTCCGTACAGCCTTTGCACGCCGCCAACATCTGGTTGCCGTCTTCTTCGACATGCGGAAGGCGTACGATACGACTTGGCGATATCACATACTGGCCACACTTCATGGGTGGGGTCTTAGGGACCCGCTCCCGATTTTTATTCAGAATTTTCTGTCGTCTTGTTCCTTCCGCGTGCAAGTTGCTGCGTCCCATAGTTCCTCCCGGGTCCAGGAGAACGGGGTCCCACAGGGGTCTGTCCTCAGTGTCTCCCTGTTTTTAATTGCGATCAATGGGCTCGCTGAGGCGGTGGGATCGTCCGTCGCAGCTTCGTTGTATGCAGACGACTTCTGCCTCTACTACAGCTCCGCTGGCATTGCAGTTGCTGAGCGCCAGCTGCAGGGCGCTATCCACAAGGCGCAGTCGTGGGCTGTAGCGCACGGCTTCCAGTTTTCAGCCGCTAAGAACTGCGTTGTGCATTTCTGCCGGCGTCGCGCGGTTCACCCTGAGCCACGCCTTTACCTTGACGGTGAACCTCTTGCTGTGGTAGAGACGCATCGGTTCTTGGGACTGGTATTTGATGCCCGGTTGACTTGGCTGCCTCATATTAGGCAGCTTAAACAAACATGCTGGCGGCATTTAAACGCTCTCCGTTGCCTTAGCCACACCGGATGGGGTGCCGATCGGTCCACCCTTCTCCGGCTGTATCAAGCGCTGATCCAGTCCCGCCTTGATTATGGGTGTGTGGCTTATGGTTCGGCATCGCCATCAGCGTTGCAATTGCTGGATCCCATCCATCACTGCGGGATCCGACTCGCCACAGGAGCGTTTCGGACAAGCCCTGTTGACAGCTTACTTGTGGAGGCTGGTGTTCCTCCATTGCGGATCCGGCGCGACCGACTTCTGGCCGCTTATGCTGCCCACGTTTGTAGCTTGCCAGGGCATCCCAACTACCGTCTCCTGTTCCCGCACTCGATCATCCATCTTCCGGACAGGCGGCCCCGGTCAGGGTGTACGATCGCGGTTCGCATCCGGGCTCTACTGTGTGGGATTGAGTTTTTTCCTCTCCCGCCTGTTTTCCGGGCCAATCTCCGTCTGCCCCCTTGGTGTGTGCGCCGACCATGCATTCGGCTGCATTTGGCACAGGGTCCGAAAGACTCGGTCCCTCCTCCGGCCCTCCGCCGCCGCTTTGTTTCTCTCCTTGCCGAGTTTCCCGGATCTGCCGTGGCCTATACCGACGGCTCGATGGTCTCTGGTCGCACTGGTTACGCTCTTACTCTAGAGGATCATTGTGAGCAATGGTCGCTGGCACCCGGGAACAGTGTATACACTGCCGAGTTGGTTGCCATCTATCGCGCCCTAGAATATATCCGCTCCCGCTCAGGTGAGTCCTTTGTCATCTATAGTAACTCCCTGAGTGGTTTACGAGCTCTTGACCAGTGCTTTCCTCGTTCCCGTCTGGTGATGGCCATCCACGAGTCGCTCCATGCTCTTGCCCGTTGCGGCCGCTCCGTGGTCTTTGTTTGGACCCCAGGTCATGTCGGCACCCCGGGCAATGAGCGGGTTGACTCGCTGGCTAAACAGGCAGTGAGTTCACCGGCTCTGTAACTCGGCCTTATGGAGTGTGATCTCCTGTCGCTTTTGCGCCAGAAAGTGCTTGGTGCCTGGGGTGACGAGTGGCGCACCCTGCCCACGCCCAACAAACTTCGGGCGGTGAAGGAGACGACCGGTGTGTGGTGCTCCTCCATGCGGGCCTCTCGGAAGGACTCTGTCGTCCTCTGCCGGCTGCGCGTTGGCCACACGTGGCTGACGCACGGCCATTTGTTGCGCCGGGAGGACCCACCGCTATGTCGCTGCGGGGCAGCTCTGACGGTGGTCCACATTTTGGTGGACTGCCCGCTTTTAACAGGACTCAGGCAGACGTTTGCGCTGCCTGATACCCTCCCTGCCCTTTTATGTGATGATGTTGCTATGGCGGACCTCGTGTTAAGTTTTATTCGGGCAGGGGGTTTTTATTGTATGATTTGAGTGTTTGTCCTTTTATTTCCTGTATTGACTTGGGCCTTTGGCCTGTGATTTTAAACTGTGGGTTTTAATGTCATTTGGTGGTTGGCTTTTCCTTATTTTCATGGTCGGCCAACCACCTTCACACTCGGTGTGGTTTTAGTTCCGTTTGTCTGGTCTTTGTCTGTCTTTCTTGTATTGTGTCGTCCCTTGTCTCAGTTCTCCGTTTTTAACGACTGACAGTTTTTATTTCGTGTGATTTTATCGTGGAACAAGGGACCGATGACCTTAGCAGTCTGGTCCCTTCAATCCCACACCCAACCAACCAACCAGCACCTACAGAAATTACTCAGACACTGGCCGAGCATTTTGCACAAACTGCTGGCAATACAAGCCAGGATCTAGTGTTTTGTCACTACCGTGCAACTTTGAAGAGGGAAAGGTTGAATTTAGGTCAAACAGTTCTGAGGCCTACAGCTCCCCTTTCTCTATTTGGGAGCTCGAATCAGTACTGGCTGAGGCTTCTGACACTGCACGCAGTCTCGACTACATCCAGTGCTGCATGCTTCAACATTTGCCAGCGGCGTCATAGGAGATCCTCCTCAAATGTTTTAATCTAATATGGCAGACAGGCGTCTTCCCCAACTCATGGAGGGAGGCAATTCTAATCCCACTCCTCAAACCAGGAAAGGACCACGCATGTCCCAGTAATTATCGGAGTATCGCCTTGACGAGCTGTGTAGGAAAGACCCAGGAACGGAAGGTTAACCATCCTCTGGTCTGGCTTTTGGAGACCAGGAAACTCCTTAGCCACATTCAGTGTAGGTTCTGAAAACTTCAGTCCAACCTAACAATCCTAGAGGCGGCTATTCAGCAGACTTTCCCCCATCAGCATCACTGTATCGGCATACTCTTTGATATCAGTGAGGCATACCATACTACTTGGAGACACTGAATTCTCACACAACTGCATCAATGGGGCTTTCATGGTCACCTCCCCATTTTCCTATGGTCTTTCCTGTCTCAGCAGTTTTTAGGACCCAAGTTGGTGGCATACTGTCTGGCTGATTTGAGGAGGAGAATGGTGTCCCTCAGGGAAATGTTTTAAGCTTTACCCTCTTTGCCATAGCCGTCAACACTATCACATCTACAGTAAGGAGTCCTGTACATTGATCCTTATTTGTAGACGGTTTTGCTGTTTTCTGTTCCTCCTCCAGTGTTGCAACTGCGAGCAGTCAGTTACAACTTACAGTGGGCTGCAAAAGCAGTTTTTCAGTTTACTGCCGATAAATGTGTGTGTGTTCATTTTTATCATTGTCATTGTCTTTTTAATTTGCCTGCCTTGAATATAGGGGACACTATCCTCCATTTTAAAGGCACAGTGCGGTTTCTGGGCTTCATTTTTTACTCCAGATTGTCATGGTTGCCACACCTGCGAGGCTTAAAAGCCAGAACCCTGAAGGCACTGAACATCCTCAAGTGCCTCAGCCACAGATCTTGAGGAGTGGACAGGGTGCGTCTCCTCCAGTTTTATCGAGCTTTTGCGCATTCACGACTGGACTACAGGAGCACGGTGTATGGGTCAGTGAGGCCCTCATATTTCTGGATTCTTCATGGTGTCCACCATGCAGGGATTCGACTGGCCACGGGTGCTTATCAGCCCAGTCTCATACCCAGCCTCTGTGCTGAGGCCAGGGAACCAACGCTTGCCACTCGGCAGCAGCTCCTGGTAAACCAGGCCTAGAAGTTTCTTGCAGCTCCAGCTTCACCTGCTCACCATATTGCTGCTCATTCGCCCGTGGACCATCTTTTTTCCCACTGTCCCCGAGCCATGATGCCATTTGGGATCCCCATGCAATGTGTGTTGGAGTCCCTTGGTGTGGAGCCTGTACGGCCCCAAGTCCAGGGCTTTAACCACCTGCCACTCTGGTTACTGGAGAGGCCAGGAGTTATTTTAGATTTGATGTGGTACAAAAGAGATTGCACTCCTACTTCTGTTTTGAATGCAACATTTTCTGCCATTTTATTTGAGCACCATGACTATGTAGCTGTTTTTAAAGATGTGTTGAAACAGGGGGATTCTGTTGGTTGCTCTGTTGTTTTCCCGGATCGTGTCTTCAAGGTCCAATTGCCTCAAGCATTTACTGTCGTTGATGCAGAATTGTCTATGACCTTGCAGGCACTGGAGCAGATGAGATGCTCTTCCTGTCCTAAATTTCTTGTCTGTTCCAATTCACTGAGTGCCCTTCACTCTTTGCAACGTTTGTATCCTGCACCTAAAATAGTCCACACTATCCAGGATGCCCTCCTCCAGCTACAATGACTGGGTAAGGAGGTGGCTTTCTGCTGGGTTCCAGGGCATGTTGGCATTGCTTGGAATGAAAAGCCAGATCTCGCAACCAAGGAGGCATGTCTTGGCTCACAAGTATTTCGTGTGCCATCCCCCTGCACCCACTCACCTCACTGTTGAGCCCAGCAGTCTTGTGTCATTGGGAGGATGAGTGACTGGACATGACCAACAATAACCTCCGCTTAGTCAAGCCCACAACGCATGTGTGGTGTACTTCCTTCCAGCCACATAGACGGGACGAGGTTCTCCTCACTCTTCTTCACATCGGCCACAGTCCCATGATGCATGGCTTCTTGCTTCAGTGGGAGGACCCTCCAATGTGTGGTGCTTGTGGTGTCCAGATCACTGTCCACCACATTTTATTGGATTGCGTTTTATTTTCTGACCAGTGTGATGCGGCTGACTTGATGGCAGATTGTGATGCGGCTGACTTGATGGCAGATCTACCATCTCTTTTAGGAAATAATCAAATGAAAGTGTTTTAAGTTTTAAAGTTCTGTGACTTGTCCAATGTTTTTACCAAGATTGTAGGGAGAGGGTCTCAATTTGTTCACAGGGTGACTAGCTCGCCCATATTTTATGTAAGTGGCCAGCCAATGACAATTTCCTGTAGCCTGCTTGATGCTCCTTTCATGTTTTACTTATGTTTTATTCTCTTATACAGCATTTTTCATCTTTTCCCACTTTCTTTGCATGTATGCTACCCCATTTTACTAATTTTATTCTTATTCGTTTCTTTTAATGTGTGTCAGGGCGCTGATAACCTCAGCGTTGAGCGCCTGTAAGCCCCAACACACACACACACACACACACACACACACACACACACACACACACACACAGAGAGAGAGAGAGAGAGAGAGAGAGAGAGAGAGAGAGAGAGAGAGAGAGAGAGAGAGAGAGAGAGATTCATACAAAACACACCGATTCTTTTGCAAACATCACCTTAAGGACATAGGGGAGAGAAAGGAAAGGCAACACAGTAAGACTCTCCATTTGAGTTGCTTTTTCCACAAGATTTTGGTTTAAAATATAAGTCACATTTGATTTTTGCTAGCATCCTTTGAAGCCTATATTAGTACAATATAAATTGTTTGTTAAATGTAATTTAGTATGTTTCTCCTTTCTGTATCATTCAATTTAGTAGTGTAATATTATGTCTTCAGTCATTTGTTTTCTTCTCAGTAATTTTGCATTACAGTTGTGGATTGTACAATAAGGTTGTGCTTGTGTACAGACAACAGATAACTTCAGCCATGTAATATCTGGAGGACGTGATCAGAAAATTTACATGACCGACCTGCGAAACCCTGACCGACGAACTCTTATTTGTGAAGAGAGTGCACCTGTTCTGAAAATGGTAATGGGACCAGATCAGACTTCAATATGGGTCGCTACTTCTGAATCATCCATAAAAAACTGGGTATGTTGTTTGTTTCATATTCTTTGTTCTGTACATACGTACTGCCAGTATGTTTTACTTTTAAGTTATCAATACAAAGACTGTTTTCAACATCACATTTCTTTACAAGACCTGGTCCTATTGGAGCATAGTGGTACGATTTTCTCTGTGTTGTAATCTCACACAGTTATAGAGAGACGTTCAGTGAATGATGAATTCAAACCACAGTACAACTTGACAACTTTCACATACAAAAAAAATGCCAAAAGTGAAAAGTCACATCAGATATCAGGAAAATTACTAGCACCAAGGTAGGGTGGCAAGCCAAACCATTGAATTTGTAGTCAGATATTTAGTCACCAGGCAATACAAATAATGGGTTAAGGTAAGGTGTGGAATATTTTGCAGCTTTTTGTTATAGTCTGCAAAGAAATGTCCTTTTTAAAATATCTTTTAAAAAAATGTCAGCGGACATGGTGTATCCTGCAATGTCTTGAGAAAATCCTGATAATCATCTCTACTTAGTGTCTCTGCTAACATGTATGGCTTTATTAATACATCGCTAACAATACCAGCCCGCATATTGGTTGATTGTCAGCCCATATATCATGTTTGTGAAAATTCAGAACACTGTATTTTGTGAACTCTACCTTCAACAGTAAATAAAATCCTAGATGTAAAAATTTGATCTGCAGCATACTTTTGCAAGTGAACTTCAGTCATGGTTTTGTGGCCTTAGGTCCTGGACACACTGAATATGGATACAGCATTTGTTCATGAAGTACAGTCCAGGCAAGATGATGAGTCATGTGAATTGCTGGTGATAATCATCCCACACTGGTTTTAGGATTTTATCCATTAAATGTAACATACATGAGAGCACTGCATGCACATGGTGAAGTTGAATGAGCAGCAGTTGTTAACCCATCTACAGCTCAGACTCACTCACTTTCAAATCGGCTGAGCATTCAGCAATTATGACTCAAAGGGCTTGTGGCCCACTTCCATGCAGCTAAAGTAAGATAGCTGTTAGCAATGTCACAATGCAGCATGAAGCAAGAGCATTGAACCTGCAAACACTTCAACTTCGTAGTCCATGCCTGTCTGCTGAAGTTCCAAGTGTCTGAAAAAGCCACATAGGCAGTTGTGTCTGTAGGTGAGGTAGTGCCAGTCATCTTTGGCAAACTGCGCAGAATTTATTCACCTGCTGTCTATTGCACGCCCAACCATGTGAACACAAGGTGGTTAGAGCACACATCTGCAGTGCTGTAGCACATGCTCCTCCATATCTGCTTTGCAAACATGACGAGCCCTTCTGCTGTTACGTTTTGGGCTCCTAGGGATTCGGTCACATTGAGACACTGGAAAAGCCATCGGAACAGCTTCTCTGGTTGCACTCTGCCTCAGGTATTATTCAGTTTAAATTAACAGGTTTACAGGCTACTTCCATTTGCTACATGATAGATGGAAATCATATCCACCCCATCACTTGTGAAGTATTAGTTTTCCATTGCTAACAAGTGATGGGAAAGAGAAAATAAAATTAGCTGAACTGTTTGAATGTACAAATAGCACAATACCATAAACATCAAAGTGAAGTAATTTTTGTCTAAAAATAAAGATGATGTAACTTACCAAACGAAAGCGTTGGTATGTTGATAGAGACACTAACAAACACAAACACACACAAAATTCAAGCTTTCGCAACCCACAGTTGCTTCATCAGGAAAGGGGGAAGGAGAGGGAAAGACAAAAGGAGATGGGTTTTAAGGGAGGCGGTAAGGAGTCATTCCAATCCCGGGAGTGGAAAGACTTACCTTTGGGCGAAAAAAGGACAGGTATACACTCGCATACACACACATATCCATCCGCACATATACAGACACAAGCAGACATGTGCAAAGGCAAAGAGTTTGGGCAGAGATGTCCGTCGAGGCGGAAGTACAGAGGCAAAGATGTTGTTGAATGACAGATGAGGTATGAGCGGCAGCAACTTGAAATTAGCAGAGGTTGAGGCCTGGTGGGTAACGGGAAGAGAGGATATATTGAAGGGCAAGTTCCCATCTCCGGAGTTCTGATAGGTTGGTGTTAGTGGGAAGTATCCAGATAACTCGGATGGTGTAACACTGTGCCAAGATGTGCTGGCCGTGCACCAAGGCATGTTTAGCCACAGGGTGATCCTCATTACCAACAAACATTGCCTGCCTGTGTCCGTTCATGTGAATGAACAGTTTGTTGCTGGTCATTCCTCCATAGAAAGCTTCACAGTATAGGCAGGTCAGTTGGTAAATCACGTGGGTGCTTTCACACGTGGCTCTGCCTTTGATCGTGTACACCTTCCGGGTTACAGGACTGGAGTAGGTGGTCGTGGGCGGGTGCAAGGGACAGGTTTTACACCAGGGGCAGTTACAAGGCTAGGAGCCAGAGGGGAGGGAAGGTGGTTTGGAGATTTCATAGGGATGAACCAAGAGGTTACGAAGGTTAGGTGGCGGCGGAAAGACACTCTTGGTGGAGTGGGGACGATTTCATGAAGGATGTATCTCATTTCGGTGCAGGATTTGAGGAAGTTGTATCCCTGCTGGAGAACCACATTCAGAGTCTGATCCAGTCCCGGAAAGTATCCTGTCACAAGGGGGGCACTTTTTGGGGTTCTTCTGTGGGAGGTTCTGGGTTTGAGGGGATGAGGAAGTGGCTCTGGTTATTTGCTTCTGTACCAGATAGGGAGGGTAGTTGCGTGATGCGAAAGCTGTTTTCAGGTTGTTGGTGTAATGATTCAGGGATTCAGGACTGTAGCAGATTCGTTTGCCATGAAGACCTAGGCTGTAGGGAAGGGACTGTTTGATATGGAATGGGTGGCAGCTGTCATAATGGAGGTACTGTTGCTTGTTGGTGGGTTTGAGGTGGACGGATGTGTGAAGCTGGCCATTGGATAGATGGAGGTCAATGTCAAGGAAAGTGGTGTAAGATTTGGAGTAGGACCAGGTGAATCTGATGGAACCAAAGGAGTTGAGGTTGGAGAGGAAATTCTGGATTATTTCTTCACCAGATCATGAAGATGTCATCAATAAATTTGTACCAAACTTTGGGTTGGCAGGCCTGGGTAACCAAGAAGGCTTCCTCTAAGCGACCCATAAATAGGATGGCGTACGAGGGGGCCATCCTGGTACCCATGGCTGTTCCCTTTAATTGTTGGTATGTCTGGCCTTCAAAAGTGAAGAAGTTGTGGGACAGGATAAAGCTGGCTAAGGTGATGAGGAAAGAGGTTTTAGGTAGGGTGGCAGGTGATTAGCGTGAAAGGAAGTGCTTCATAGCAGCGAGGCACTGGACGTGCGGAATATTTGTGTATAATGAAGTGGCATCAACGGTTACAAGGATGGTTTCCGGAGGTAGCAGATTGAGTAAGGATTCCAGGCGCTCGAGAAAGTGGTTGGTGTCTTTGATGAAGGATGGGAGACTGCATGTAATGGGTTGAAGGTGTTGATCTACGTAGGCAGAGATACGTTCTGTGGGGGCTTGGTAACCAGCTACAATGGGGCAGCCGGGATGATTGGGTTTGTGGATTTTAGGAAGTAGGTAGAACGTAGGGGGCTTAAGATTCTGAGGATTCCTTGAAGCTCCACCTGGATATCAGGAATGGGATTACCTTGGCAAACTTTGTATGTAGTGTTGTCTAAATGCTGACGTAGTCCCTCAGCCACATTCTCCCGATAATCAAGTACCATGGTCGTGGAACCCTTGTCCGCAGGAAGAATGGTGATGGATCGGTCAGCCTTCAGATCATGGATAGCCTGGGCTTCAGCTGTGGTGATGTTGGGAGTAGGATTAAGGTTTTTCAAGAAGGATTGAGAGGCAAGGCTGGAAGTGAGAAATTCCTGGAAGGTTTGGAGAGGGTGATTTTGAGGAAGAGGAGGTGGGTCCCGCTGTGACGGAGGACGGAACTGTTCCCGGCAGGGTTCAATTTGGATAGTGTCTTGGGGAGTTGGATCATTAGGAGTAGGATTAGGATTATTTTTCTTCGTGGCAAAGTGATATTTGCAGCAGAGAGTACGAGTGTAGGACAGTAAATCTTTGATGAGGACTGTGTGGTTGAATCTGGGAATAGGGCTGAAGGTGAGGCCTTTGGATAGGACAGAGGTTTCGGATATGAGAGAGATTTGGAGGAAAGGTTAACTACTGAATTAGGGTGTTGTGGTTCCAGATTGTGTTGATTAGAATTTTGAGGTTTTGGGGGGGGGGGGGGGGGGTGGAGCTGGAAGTGGGAGATTGAGTAGATGGGTGAGACTGGGTCTGTGTGCAATGAGAGGAGGTTGAGGTTTGCTGGAAAGGTTGTGGAGGGTGAGTGAGTTGCCTTTCCGGAGGTGGGAAACCGGGAGATAGGATAGTTTTTTGAGGTGGAGGGTGGCATGCTATTCTTATTTGCGGTTGGTCTGTAGGAGGATGCTCTGAACAGCCGGTGTGGATGTGGGAGAGGAAAGATTGAGGACTTTTATTAGGGATAGGAGTTGACAAGTGTGTTCATTGGCTGAGTTGATGTGTAGGTGAAGGATTAGGTGGGCGAGGGCTATGGATTGTTCAGTTTGGAACTGATACAGGGACTGATGGAAAGAAGGGTTACAGCCAGAGATGGGAATTTTAAGTATGAGGCCTTTTGGGGTAATGCCAAATGTCAGACAAGCCTGAGTAAATAAAATATGGGAGTGTAATCTGGCTAGGGAGAAGGCATGTTTGCGGAGGAAATGTAAATAAAACTTAAAAGGGGTCATTGTGGGGAGGTTTTGTGGAATGGTTGTGGAGGATGAGTGGGTTGCCTTTCCGAAGGTGGGAAACCAGGAGATTGGATAGTTTTTTGAGGTGGAGGGTGGCATGCTGTTCTAATTTACAGTTGGCCTGTAGGAGGCTGCTCTGAACAGCCGGTGTATATATGTAGAACGTCATGGCACATGCTCAGTCGTTAGTACTTTAGTGTACTGTTAATACACATTAACACAACTGAAGCTACAGTACAACACAGCCTGAATAACATGACTTATTGCAGATTCCCTAATGCTCTGATTATTTTGTAGTTGAGTGCTGTGGTACAGGAAGACATCAAGACACTCTACTGATAATGCTAAAAGGTCGCCAGTGCAGTGACTGTGCACTTTATACCCAACCAAATGTCTTTCAGCTCTAGCTCTTGTTATATAAAAGTATCCAGATCTCAGAAAGGATGAGTTTCAGAACACATGTTTATTGGACATGCTTATTTTTCTTGTTTTAAAAAGTACTAAACTATTTAGTATTCCATTCTGTAAATTAGATAACCAGCACTTCAGATGTAGAAGAATAAATACAGTACATATTACACACAGAATTACCAGTGAGAAGAGTTTTACAGGATGCTTGTTGCTTTTGTCGAATCCTAATAAAATCATCATCATTATCACAGCCTTTTCCCATGTCATGTGGGGTTAGCGTTGCTTTGCTGGATCCTTCTCTCCATAAATGCCTATCCAGTGCTTCTTCTCCAACCCTCCTTTCTCCCATAGGTCCCCTGCTACCTTTTCTTTCCATCATACTTCTAACAAAATATGAAAGATTTCTAAGAAATCTTTGGAACATTTTAAAAAGAACCCAACTGATCATATACTCTGATGGTTTACTCTAGAGGAGCCGACATGCCTGAAACAGTGATCTAACTAATGGATGGAAGCTGTTTGCCCTGCATTTGGTTTTAAGTCCCCAAGTAATTCAGGGAACTGTCTTACTGTCACTTTTATTTAGGGGTTAAGAATGCAATAGCCTTTTTTAATGATACATGTAGTTACTTGGAGGTTACAGTTTGACATAGGCTTCTTGAATAATAGCAACATCCTGTAGTTCAGCAGTGAAGAAAAGTGTACTTGGAGAAATTTTCATAATCTTTTAAAAGCAGTGGCATTTTTGTATTTCTGTTGATAACTCTTAATTACATACAAATGTATTGCACTACTCATTAAGCAATTCATGAAACATTCAAAATTTAACGTGCAAAAAATATTTGTACATTACGCATCTCTCGATAGCCGATATGCCTTCTGTTTTGGTCACTGTTGGAGCAGAACAATGCTAAATGTAAGTTTACATCTATAACCTTTATGAACACTAAGACAGTGGCACTGAAATTTTTCTATGTATCATTACAAAAGGTTGTGACCTGTTTTTATTGGTATGCGAAAGGGATTCTCCCAGCTGATTGGCTAAATTATGTGAGAAAGTACCCAAATTGCAGGAGGATGGGGCATTCATTCATACTGTGTGTTCTATAACTTCCCAGCATGAAAGAAAGCCTTAAAGTATGAAGAAATAGTTGGGTTATACATTGAGAGAAGCAGCGATTGCAGGTTACTTCTGTAGAGTATACTAACAACAAATTATGACTAGTTATAATTGTATTCTTTTGCGTAGCTGCTGCCAAAAAGAGATGCAGTGGGAGATACTGCAGATGATGATGGTCTCAAGCCTTTGAACCTAAAACCTGATCCAGTTATAAAAGGCGGGCCTGCAGTGAGACATTACCACATATTAAATGACAAGAGACACATTTTGACAAAAGACACTGAGAACAATGTAATGGTTTACGATGTTTTAAAGGTAGGTGATCATCTGTTCAACACTAAATGTTTACTCTTAGCGTAACACATTGAGACATGTCAACATCTTTTTTTACAGGCTTGTAAAATTGAAGATCTGGGGCAAGTTGATTTTGAGGAGGAAATAAAAAAGAGGTTTAAAATGGTATATGTTCCTAACTGGTTTAATGTTGACTTGAAAACTGGGGTAAGTCATTTTGTTTTACATTGGATTTTGCTAAATGTGACTTGTGTAAACATGATACTTAGTTTTTGCATACTATGATGTGTGTCACAAGCTTCAGAAAATTGAAATGGTGAATGCTGTGACTTCTTAGTCAGATGTGAGGTTTACTTCTCACATGTTTCTTATTGGAGTGTAAGTAGGAAAAATTTGTGTCATCATAAACTATGAATGAAGTAAAATTTCAAAATGTCATTAATGATTTGCATGGTGAGGTTGCTATATTGTGTGGCCACTGTCATAGTTGGCTCAGTGTCTGATAAAGCAAAAAAGGCCAATAACTGGGTTGGAATGGAAGATATGCAAGATACAGTATTTTATGGACTGTAAGACACTATGGGCTGTAAGATGCACCTTAATTTGTAAGCAATTTTATTTAAATAATATTATTTTTTACCATTTTTATTATTAGATTGCAAAGTCAGACACAAAAAAATTCCTAGTTCATAAAACCGAAATGACCTTTAAAATCCCTGAAAATCGTCATCTGAACTTTCTTCTTCTTCTGCTTCCTATTCATTATCGTCATCGTCTTCTTCATATGTAAGATGGTTTTCACTGCCATTGAGATAGTTAATTATGCCACACCTCTTGAAAGGTTTAACAATAATGTCTTCTCTCACTCTAGACCATAACTGTTTTGTCCAATGACACCCTTGTTTGATTGTAGGTCATTTTAAAGCACCCTTCAGCAAAAATTCATGTTAGATTTCATCCATCATCCATTTGTTCCAGTCCTTACTCATATACTCTTTAAATTGTTTGTTTATCAAGAAATCAAGGGGCTTACAATCGTGAAGTAAGTCGTCCTGGAATAACAGCAAGCTCTGTATTTCCCTTCTCAGTTTCCCTTTCACATAATTTTTCAAATGACTACTAAACTTATCTAAAACAAGAGAACTCTTCCTCAATAAAGCACCTTTCCTTCTCTCCCACACTCTGTTAATACGTAATTTCTTACCAGTCTCGTCCATCCAACCCTCATCATAGACATGAACACCACCACCTGGTGGTATTTCGTAATGTTTTGCCATTGTTTTGCACTTTAAAAATGATCATAGGATTAAGTTTAGTACCGTCAGCACAACATGAGAGGACAATAGTGTAGTGCATTTTTTTCATGTCCACTTCTTTTCATAGCTAGAGGAGTTTCATCCATATTCCCTGTTTGGCCTAGTTCCACACAGGTTTTCTTTCCGTGTTTAGTTTAAAGTGATGGAGAGATAACATACTCTTGTAACATTCTCTGAGATATTTTGGTTTTGATTCGCATGCTGTGTTTGAGATGCTTCATAAAGCTGTAGCGCCAACCAACTCCACTCTTAGAGTCTGTTAAGTTCAACTATAGCCCTAGCTTGTGGGTCATTTTTGTATTAATTCCAGTGCCATTTTGACAGTTTCCTTGAATCCCTTTGAATATGTCTTCTAGTTCTGACCATTTTGCATTCAGTCCTCTATTTGCACATTTAGTCTTCCTCATTTTTTCAGTTCTTTACTGGCCTGCCAATTGCAAATGGTTTTTGATGATGGTGTAGGGCTAAAATGCCTCTCAGCTGCTCTATTTCCATGTTGTCAGTGCTCAATCATTTGTGTCTAAATAAATTGTTTGTAATGATTAAGATGGTCTCTTCCAAAGGATATTTGTTTATAAATTTTTAATATCAAGTGAAAGCAAAGTGGAATCATCCAGAAAGGTTTTTTGTTGCAGTAGTTATATAAGTTCTTTGCAGTTTGAATAGAAGAAATTATTTTGAAAAAGAAGCACTTGCTGAGAAAAACTGGACGGGTCAAAAATGGATCCACTTTCACAGAACATCTTAAAGGTAGTAGTCATTCACCACTCACACTTGTTAACCTTGAAGTCCTATACCACACTCCAAAGGGGAGGAGGCTTAATCTCGAAGAAGAAACTGAAGTTGGCAAACAAAATACTGGGGGTAAGAAAAAGAAAGAAAAAAAAAAGTTTACTTAGTGATCAATTGGTCGCCAGAAATCAAGTATATTATGATCAGATGTTGTCTATTTTTAATAAGTTCTTCCTCTTTCACTCTTTATGCTTCGTGAGCCTTAAGTATCTACCTTCATGGTTATGAAGTTCACTTTTAAATGCCTATGCTTCAAGATGTAAATATCACACCCACATAGGTGCTTTTATACTTCATTTAATATTTTTTATTTATTTAAAACTTTACACCTGTTCCCCACCTTTCTGAGTGTAGTTTGTACCAGCGATTGATCCAGTTCTTTCCAGTGCCCTTACCTTCCTTGTACTTCTGTTCGCCTTTATTTTAGCCTTTTCTTACTTTTTCTTGCAAATAGTTTGTGACTATATCGCCTTTCTATTTTGTTTTTCCATCCCACAATATTACTCTTATTGTCCCAGAATTTACCCTTTTCCGTTTTAATATATCTGTTGTATAACATTTGTTCAATTTAAATTTATTACATTTGTGTATTCGGATCTTATGTTTATGAGATTCGGATTTATGCCAGTTTGACTATGTAGTTTTCTTTGTTCAACCTTAATCGTTAAATGTGCTTAGTGTGCCACACTGTGCAGTGCCCTCTACTTCTTTCTGTACTAACTAACTTTCTAGCCAATGCAGCTACATCTTCATTATTTACATATCGTCTATCAGAATGGAAGGAGCAGCATCACTGCCTGTTATGGGGTCCACATATATTTATATATGGAAATGAAGTTCCATGCTGCTTGACAGAAGGTAGGAGAATGATGTGGGAGACCCACACCGCCGTACTAGACAAGGTTCTAATGGAGGTAGTTTGCCATTGCCTTCCTGGGACCACAATGGGGATGAATGGTTATGAAGATGACACAACAACACCCAGTCATCTTGAGGCAGGTGCAAATCCCTGACCCCGCTGGGAATCGAACATGGGACCCAGTGCTCGGGAAGTGAGAACGCTACCGCAATACCACGAGTGGTGGACATATTTATGTATGCATGGGCATATTCTCTTCTGCTATAACTGCTTTTGTCATTGTACTGAAGGTGATTCCATCTCTTTCATATTTCATAAGAATATGTTTCATTCTGTTTTTTCATCACCCACATGACTTTTATTTGCTCTTAATTACATTTCATTCTGGTGTTCCTTTAGATGTGACATATGCTGTTGGCATTAGTTTTATCATGGCATATGCCCTGGCATTAATTTTAATGGGAGTCCCTATGATTTTATACATTATCTTTTCTGAATTGATGATGTTATATCATATTGGTAGTATGGAATTTGACCATGCCAGCTATTTACAACTTTGTCCTCCCTGTGTATTTTAAAATTATCTGATGAAGCCCTACCCAAACAAAATTCTTAATTAATAAATTACAGATCAGCAGACCATGACTGTTTTTACAGTCAACTTATAAGAAGATTGCTGTACCAATCTGCCATCATGGAATGGAATAGTTGTTACCAAAAATCTGTCTTACTTAAAATAACTCTTAACTCAATGTGGGTGTAAACACTACTGCAGCTAATAAATAAATATTATTGTAAGAGCAGCTTACAGTAGTTGTAAGATTTTCGTGAATTATCCAAAAGCTGTCAAGCACAACCAGCAGGATATATATTACCATCCCAAACTCACTACTAAAATAGGAACTTAATGATCTTCATGTAATTAGCCTGTTGAGCTTTTCATATTGATACCATTGTTGGGAAAATAGTGTTTGTAGCAATAAAATTTGTTTTTACTAATTTGAAGAGTTTAATTTTTCTTGTGTTTTAGCAAATACATTAAGTATTACAGTACCTACATCTTTAACAAACAGTATATTTGTGTCTTGGCACATGAATTCATTATTAGTAGATTTCAGATTTAGAGTTTCTTTTAAGTCATCACATGCATTTCTCTAGGGCTTTGGGAGATATTTCCGGTTTTGTTTGTTAATATGTAGGTAGTCCCAGCTCAAATAAAGAAGAGGTTTTTTGTCCGGTACCCAATCTGAATAAAAACTATCAGTTTTGTTCTTATTACCAATAAAAATTTATGTAAAGAACAATTTTGTGTGCTCAGTCACTAGAGCTACCTCACATTATTGTGACAGGAAATGTGTTTATTATAGCAAACATTAAGAATAGTTTCCAGCAGTGACTGTTACATGTGGTGCATACCAATCACATCATTTATTTATTTTTATTTATTTATATTTTCTTTCCATGGAGCCATCGTAATGGTGGCTTTTGCAAACGTCAGACTTAATACTATGGTTATATTTATACTTATAAAATACAATATATTCTGTAGCTGTTGTGTCTTATGTCTATTTTTTACACTTATCACATTACAACGGATGTGCTAATGCCTCATATTACAATCACTATCTTAAAATTCATTGAAAGAATATAAACATTTTTCTGTTAGAAAGGATTTTAATTTTGTTTTAAAAACATTTCCCATGTACATTCTTAGAGAGTTTGGTAGCTTATTATACCAAATCAAACCACTGATATATGGACTTCTATCAGTCATTTTTAACGTTGGTCTGTTACGGAAATAGTTACACTTTGTTCTAGTGTTGTAATCATGTACATCACTGCCCTTCATAGCTTCTGTTGGTTGACTTATAAAAAATACAACTATTTTGAAGATGTACAGAGAATATATTGTCAAATATTTGTGCTGCACAAACACTTCATGACATAAATCTCTATGTCCCATCCCATGTATAAGTCTTATTGCTCTTTTCTGTAGTAGTAGTATTCTTTTTAAATGTACATCAGCTGCACAGCCCCATAGTTCAATTCCTTAATTGATAAAGGGGTAAAGTGTTCCATAATATACTAATTTCAGTGCTTGGCTAGGAACTATCTTAGCGAGCTGGCTGAGGAGATATATGGCACTACTGACTTTTCCACATACGAAATTAATGTGGTATGTCCATCGCAAATTTTCATCAACATATACACCCAGGAATTTACAGTTACCATTTTCTGTTGCAGAGATATTACACACACTATTCATATTGTTGTGATGAGAACTGCCTGTTTTAAATGTCAGTAGTTGAGATTTGGTGACATTCACCTTGAGTCCCTGATCATTGAAGTATTTTGTTAGTTCTGTTACACCACTAGTAGCAAGAGATTCTAGCTCTTTAGATAATAAGATTGACGTGTCATCTGCATAGCTTACAATATGGGTGTTAATGGGTTGTGCAATGTCGTTAATATATATAAGGAAGAGAAAGGGTCCAAGGATTGAGCCCTGTGGTACACCTTGTAATACAGGTGGACTGGGAGTTCATGATTTTATTATCTAGTTTGTATGACAATTTAGTGCTTTGCTTACAATTCAACAGGTATGTGGTTAAAAGATTCATGGCTTGATCCTCAATACTATAAGATTTTAGCTTTTTAAGAAGTACCCTATGGTTTACTGTATCAAATGCTCTTGTCAGGTCCAAAAATATACCTGCAGTCTGCATCTTCTGGACCAACAGACAGTCAACTTCATGGATGAACTGTGTAACTGCTGTGGTTGTACTTAGCTCTTTTCTGAAGCCATGCTGCGAATCTACAAGCAGTTTATGTTTTGTGAAAAAGGCACTTAGCTGAGAAAGGATAATGCTTTCGAAAATCTTGCTAAAAGTGGGAATTAATGATATTGGTCTATAGTTGGAGACTTCTTCCTTACTTCCCTTTTTATACACTGGTTTCACTACACTCATTTTTAGAACCGTTGGATACATGTTTTCTCTAATACTGCAATTAATCAGGTGAGTAAGAGGTTTAGAAATTTCTTTTAAGCATGCTTTAATAATAGCACTGGATATGCCATCCCATCCAGATGAAATTTTTTTCTTTAGCATGTATATTGCCCTGCGAACCTCCTGCTCATTCACTTCCACAAATTCAAATTCGGTACACTGGGTGAGATGGCACCGGATCTCTATCTGTGAATCTGTAATATGCGTTGATTGTTCACCAGAAATGTAGTAGTTATTAAAAATATTACATGTAGTATCTGGGTTTTTTATAATGTTGCCGTCATGTCTTATACTGAGTGGTTCCATGTTCATCTTGTTGGGACCTTTTCGGTACTTGTCAGTCAGCTTCCAAGATGTTTTGCTTATGTTGTCAGACTGTTCTATTGTTTTGCTGTTAATCTGCTTCCTTAGATTGACAATTTCAGTTTTACAAGTTTGCTTGGCCCTATTGTATTTTTCCCTGAAAACCTGCATAGTAGTAGATTTATAAAGCTGGTTGAGATCATGTACTTGCTGCCTGAGCCTAATCAGATTTGTTGGAAGTTTTAGTCTAGGATTACTTCCATTTTGACAGTGTCTAACTACCTTCTGGACTTCTCTGACTGGACAACTACATTCATAATGATGCAATAGGGTTGAGTAGAATTCATTCCATTTCTCATCCGACCCTTTTACCTGGTACACAGAATACCATTTCTCATTCGCTAGTTTGTCTTGAAGAGCGTTAATATTTGAGGTATTCAGCATTCGTTTCTGTAGCACAATTTTTGTTATTTTAGGCACAACTGAATTTTTGTATTCTATCACTTGACAGAAGTGGTCAGAATAAAGGAAATCTAAGTTACTGTAATTTACCTTATCTATAACATCTTTGTTGGTTATAGCATAATCTATCCTAGCAGATACAGTTGCTCCTGGAAATAACTGGTCCACACCAAATTAACATGAAGCTACTCTATTGTTTGGGCATATAAAATAACATATTAAACACCATTTTGTTTTTGATGAAACCACAGGCCCTGGGTGTTATATGGAAAGCTTGATGGGTAGTCTATACAGGGTGTTTGTTTTAACTTGAGACAACTAAATATCTCAAAAGACAATGTGTTGTACAAAAGAAAAGTATTTTCAAATGGGAACCCCCACTTTTACACTTAAGAACTGATGCGCTTGATTCTGCATTTCATTTATAAAGTAAATGTAAACATTTATGTCATAGTGGTTGATATTTATGCTCAGAATTTAGTTTAGTGTTGCAAATTTGATTGTACAGTACAATACGGCTATCAATTTCAAAATATGGTTAGACACTACATTTAGTGTGATCCAAGAACGGTTGCAATAGTTTTTCGTTCCCATCAGGATGCTTGATTTTGGTTGAGTCCCTTATCCTCTCACTATTGCGCTATGTGATGTCTCCTTGCCTTTCACCATGAAAGTGTTTGATTTTTGTGAATATCCACAGTGGGTGCACCTGTCGCTATCATGTCACGAACATTTAACCTTATTACAATGGTTGTAGTTTGTATTACACTAGTAGCCACATAGCAGTCAGCACGAAAGTTATGGCAATAGGGTGAAAACACACACCGAATTCAGCCACCCTGATGGTGGTTTTTTTTATAGTGGCCACCAAAATCCAGCATTTTGATTGTTTGGGGACTCACTGCAATTAACCTCGTACAGAATAGAAAACCGCCTTACCATACAAGAAGCTTATTTGCCAGAAAGGTCAATGTGTAGCTATGTTGTTTGTACTGTACAATCACACTCACAGCATCTGAGGAACCTCTCAACATCAGTATCAACTATTAGAACACAAAGGTTTACATTTACCTCATAAATAAAATGTAGAATCAAATGCGTCAGTTCTTATTTGCAAAAACAGGCATGCTTGGTATTTATCATTTACTGTGCTATCTACCACAAATGGGGAAACAGTGGTTTGGTGAATGATATGTACTTTTTCTTCTGTCTCCGCATTTGTTCACTCTAACTACTCCTTTCGTCATCCCATTGTGGTTTGTACATCTTTCATTTTCTGACCTGTCTATTTTTCACTGTCCCCGTCCCACGTCTGTTACATACAATGTACTTAGCTTTGACTCGTGTGATATTTTAGCAGTGATCTCTGTGTTGCATATTACCCCATCTTCCAAATTTAAGCTCTCAGGTGTTCAAATCTCGTCTGGCGCATTCTCCAGCAATCAGTCTTTCCTTCTCATCCCATCCGACAAGTCTCCTCGTACCCATGGTTCTCGGTGATTTTTCTGTGCTCCATTTGCTTTCCTAAACCTCTCCAGTCCTTTTCCTTTACCCCTCTTCCTTCCCTTCAACCTTTCTACCAAGAGGCAGAGCCACTGTGTCCGAAAGCTTGCATAAGCAAAAACTTTTTTTATGTGTGTGTTCTCCTACCACCATTTGATGAGTACTTTTTTTTATCTTTCCTGTTATGTAGTATGTATTTTTTGGCATAGAATCCGAATATGCAATAAAATGAGAGGTTCCCAATTGAAAATACTAAGTTGACTCCACCCATAAAGGAGGGGTGGTTAGTTTGTGACTAATTGTAGCGTAGAAAGATGCCCCCTTTACTAATATTAAGTTTTCCCCTAGAACGTTTTTTTTAATGTGATGCGACATTTTGGAGATGTTGAATTGTCTCGTGTTAAAACAAACACCCTGTATATGCTACTACCCCCCCCCCCCCCCCTCACACACACACACACACACACACACACACACACACACACACACACACACACACACACCTCAAAGATTGCAGAAATGCATGTGATGACACATGGGAAAAAAATACCCGGTGCACTGAAATGTATGAGTGCTAAAAATTATTTTCTAATTAGGGGCCAAATATTTCAGAAGAGTTATTTGTTGGGACCAAAGGTTTTTGAAGATTTATTTGTTGTGAATGTCTTTCACACAGTAGTATTTTTCTTGTGTAAATCATGTCTTCACCATCCTACCCTTTCCTTTTTCATGTTACATAATCAGTTGAGTTAGAGAAGCAGGGAGGCAGTAACGGTAGAATGAAGCTTTGATCCAGGCTGGAAAGTGTGTGTGTGTGTGTGTGTGTGTGTGTGTGTGTGTGTGTGTGTGTGTGTGTAAGTAAGTTAAAATTGGCAGTAATGGTATCCAGTCCCAGTGCACTGTTCTATTCATTCAGCAAGACTTATAATAAAACACTCTCAGCTTATGATTGTTGGATTTAGTCTGGAAACAAGTTATAGGCTGTATAAAAGGAGGGGGGGGGGGGGGGGCGTGCGAGAGAGAGAGAGAGAGAGAGAGAGAGAGATGCTAGAAACAGAAGTGTAAAGAAGTGAGAAGTGTAATTGAGAAGGAGGTGGCAAGGTAGGAGAATTAATTAGCAATACTGCAGCTAGTAGTTTCAGTAACATAAAATGGTATATACAGCTGAATTGTGCTAATCAAGCTTGAATACTGTCAAATTGCAACTGTTTCATGAGTACCTGTGATTGTTGTCGTCTTTGATGGATTTGACATCATTGCTTTTTTTTAAATTATTATTTCTTTTTAATTTCAGATGCTTACCATTCATTTGGGGCAAGATGAAAATGACTGCTTTTCGGCATGGGTTTCAGCGAGAGAAGCAGGGCTTGCACCAAATGACACAGTTGATCAAAAAGGTAATTTGGATAGAACAACGAGAGGGCTTTACAGACTGGCCAACTTGGATTTTCTTCAGGGTTATGGGACCCTCATACATATAGGAATCTCAGTGTGCGGAAACAGACGTCCTGAAGCAGTGCAATGCAACTCTCAGAATCACTCAGAATAATCAACTTTGAAGTTTCTCATGTGCTATTCAGTGCAAACCATTTCTGTTTTTGCCACCAAATGGCCCTAACCTTAACCATATCATCACTGGTTTGATTCACACTTGGAGGCAGATTTTTTACTTTTGTTTGAATTCAGCATTTATTAATAAATCAAATTGCTAATCAACAAATATTGTGAATCACAATTTTTTTATGAACACATCTGTTATTTTTAACTATTATTCATGTGAAAAATTGAGTATTATTAATTAATTAAAATTTGGTACAAAAATGGGAAACAGCAAGTAGAAATTAAAATACATTTTTGTGTCTAGAGCTTATGAAACTACAAGCATTTTATTAAAAACACAAATATATTTTAAAAATATATTTAATTTACCATGAATATGCATTTTTCATGTAACTGCTAACTAAAAATGATATTTAGATTAAATATTGGTTAACATTGATATTTGTTCGTTAATGCATCAATTTGATAATAAATGTGATTTCAAATAAGAGTTAAAACATATTTGTGGCAGGAATCAAACTAGTAATATTGTGGTTATGAGACCAGATGCTATTTATTTGGCTACAGGCAATGCTGTCAAATTTCTTGAATTGTTTTATGCTTAACAGCAGTTGGAATAGTCAAATTTTTAAGCTTGCTCTAATTTTTGAGAATTGCATTGTGCTGGTTTAGGAAGTTGCTGTCCTGGTGCCAAGTTTCAAATGCAATAAAAAGACAGAAAACCAAATGGGATAGGTCTGTAAGGTCCTTGTAGATATTATAAAGAGGAGAGGAAGTTTTATTATTTTGTAAGGAATTATGGAGTAAATAACCAGCAGGTGATGCTGACAGTCACTTGGCTGTATTTGTCTCCTGTAACAGCATTGATATTTTGTATAGTTGTAAAAGGAAATGTCATAAAATGGTAATACAATTTTAAATAAAATTAGCAACCTGCCCCAGCTTCACATGAGGAGCACTACTAATCTGACATAGAGCTAATTTTGTTCACTGGCCACTGCGTAGATTTATGATTAAAACACAGAGAACAACTTTAGGTAACTGAACATTATCGCTTTCATACAGATTCAACAATTTGAGTAGCACATGCCAGGAAAGTTCTCAGGAGGCACAAGTGTTCTGTGTTTCATATTTAATTGGCATTTGTAGTGTCATCTTGTGGCAAGATGAGAGTTGTGAGCTGTTGCGCTACCCATTCCAACTGACCGCAGCACCAGTTCAGCAAAATCCCCTTCTCTGCTGCGTAACTGCTGAACTTGTACAGTGTTGGCTGCCTGACTGCGAGCCACGGCCAGTTGCCAACAGCGCTACTGCAGTGCCAGTCCAGCATGGGCTACATCTGTGTGAGCTTTTCCCACATTTCCCTTCACACTTTTAAATGTAAACTCTATACAAAAATCTATTCCTTGTAGCTTAATACCTGATACGTCCTGCAGCACAAGACGTTTCAGATGTTGGCAGTAGCTCCCACTGGCCTCCTGGTAACAGAAACTCAGATCGTCATGGTACTGAAGTTCGCCAACCTGCCACTTATCTCCTGCTAGATGACAATAACATCATTTTCATAGTAGTGGGCTGGGGGCAGTCTTTAATTCATCATAAAAGGTAGATCACATAGGTGTCCTTGTAGCAGTTCCTCATGTCAGCCTGTTGTTGCAGTCAGATGGCCTTATGTCTATCTCTTGTTCACTACTAGGCATCACTCATAATGTTTTCATAGTGGTGGGGTTCTTTAATTCACCATAATTCAGCCAGTTTGAACAGAATATTTATAAATTACATGCACAAATCTTTCTTGTGAATCAGTCTTATCTGTTAGGGAAATCCGTATTACATTCCCTACAGTAGTTCCTGAGATTATCGTGAAGGCATAGTCAGAAACCAGAGTTGGGAACTTTAATTTCAATGTGTGTAGGTAGAAGATAGATGGTGTTCAGAGGGAAACTGAGGAAAACTATTTTTCATTCCCTTTCATATAGATACTGATAGCAGTACTCAATGATTATTTTCATTATGGGCAACTTCCAAACAAACTGATGAAGTACAGTGTATAATGTAACCACATTTACTTGTGCAAATGTGCCATCTGTAGCTGAGCTTAGGTCAAATCTGGTTGAAAAGTGGTTGTCTAAAATAGGCTTTTTTAAATGATGGGGTCCACACCAGGTTTGCAGTCCAAACACTTTAATTGCATTTTGTTGTTGGATAACATGCTGCTCTCTGCCGTATAACTAGGTTGTTCGAGTGCATTAACCTAACACTGAAGTGTCTAAACACAATTACTTATGTGTGACAAGTAAACTGTTAACATAGTCTCTGAATGAAGTTCTCCAATCACTGTTCTTAAAATCTAGCAGTCATATTTATAAAACAGACGACATGCAAAGCAGGTAACTATTGGAAGTAATGCTGTTCATATTCCAATGCTATTGTCACTATCAGCAGAAGGCATTATTGCAGGTCAACACAGTTCGTGAAATTAATTACCAGTTCACAGACAGTCATTAAAAAAACAATCACAGTATAAACTCTTGGCACCTTCTATGACTTGTGGTTTGTGCTAACTCGTCTGCATACATTGTGTAGTAATTTTGATCACAGGCCTAGCTCGTATCACAACCTTCCGCAGACTGACTAAAATAGCTTCCAAAATTTTCCTTTTATAAGTTTGTAATAACTTTACTTAGATTCTGCTATTGTTACTTGCTGTACTTTTGAATTATCTGTTTATAAGACACCGTACAATGTTCTTCCAGTGAACTATGGCAATTTACTTCTGCAAGCTTTATTAGAACATTGGTGGAGACCACTGCAAGTTGATGAAGATGCAGAGTGTCACCCTGATCAAGCTGGAGGTGGCCAGAGTCAGGGTGGCAATGAGTACTTTTCTGTGCCAGGACATACACCAGTTATCTTCAGGTAAGGAGATGATTTTCATCTACCAAGGAAGGTAGCAGCAATTTGAAAATCTTTCAATGTACTAATCATTACAATTTTGCAGTGAAGTAGGTGGTCGAACGCTTTATCGTTTGTTAGTACGTGATGCTGGAGGGGAAACTGAAGGAGTTTTACTCAATGAGACAGTACCGCCATGGGTGAATGATATTGTTGTTGAGAAAAACTTGCCAAAATTTATTAAAATACCATTCTACCTTCTGCCCCATGCCACATCAGGAGTAAAAAGTCTAAAAAAGTAAGTATTCTGTAATAAAATTTAAAAAATCTTAGTGACATGTAACTCATAATGGGAACGAGATAAAATAATCATCTATATACACTGAATTTTAAGTTTGGGCTGTAGGGTGTATCAAAGAAACAGTCTCCATCTCTTCAATTCATATAAGTTAATTTTGTCAAATTTTTAGGATTAAATATTCATAGAAATAGGCATCTTGTCAATGGTAAAAGTGACAGTCATTAAAGAAAATGACATGGCTTCTTCCAAGAATGGTCGTGCTTCTGGTGGGATAGAATACCTAAGCAGTAGGGGGTAATTTGTTGACACATGGAACAGGACTTTCCTCTGATTCTTTCACACACATTTGATCCACAGACCAAAGGGTTGAGATAAAGGGTGGCACACATGTATTTCTTCAGATTTTGACAGAATACTTCACTGGTATTTACAGTAAGGACATATAGCATTATATTTCTCATTTCAGAAAGCAATGAGAGCCTGACATTAATTTTATATAGTAGTTTGTTCAAAGTGGTTGCTACGTAATAATGATAAGTGCTGCTTTGAAGCCATTTTGTAGCCATGTGGAGCAATAAGGGGGCCATAAGCGAAAACATGAAGAAAATCTGTTTGGGTGCAAGGTGAGGCAGGCATTTTGTATCTGCAAAAATCTTTTTACACATTATGCATTTTGGTAGAAGGAGCCACTCATTATTACAAATATAGCATCTGTGGGAGATAAACCTCTGGAGAAGGGAGTGCCTGTACCTAGTGGGCCATTATCACATGTGGCTAGACTGCATTGATGATCCTCTTCAAGAGCTGATGGTACCAACCATGTCTTGTGGTTTTGTTGACCAGGCTTCCATGATTGCATTATCACCTGTCAGTATATAGAAAGACTTGCAAAAACAACTGAAATTAAGATCTTTGAGCAATTTGACATTTAATTTAGTTAAGTAGGGTTGTGAGTAATAGTTGGAACTTTACCTCTTGAGTTGTGGTGATATCCTAGTATCCATTACCCCTCACCAGTCTTTGAATATGGTTCAGGGTGTCATTTTTCACAGGGACCTGATCCTTCAAACTGACGACTAACTCCAGTGGAATCTGGTATGGCAGCGCATTTATTTTGTGCTAGCCAGCTATTCTATCTTATTCCAATTTTAACAATATTGTAATTGCAGTTTTACAGTTTTCTCAAGCTTGCGTGTATGTGCATGTGTGTATGTACATGAACTGATTTCTGTCTTTTTCTGTTTTTAATAGTCATGTGTGTTACTGAAATTAAAGCTATTTCACAGTTGATTTCCTTCCTTTCTGTTAATAGGCAAAGTTTATATCAGTACCAGTTCACTTTGCAATAGCCAAATGGTATGAGCTACCAGTTTCATAGACATGCAAATTTTCTTCTTTGTTACATTTCCTTGAACAACCAGACCATAACCACCACTAACAAGAAACCCCCTCCCCAGGGGGCTTATGCCTATTTCATGAGTTTATGAGTGGTGCAGATAGAACCCTGAGCTATTGCGGCCCTTTATTCCATTCCAGGCTGCAATCCCTTCCCTACACTCCTCCGTCCCAGTCCTCCCTCTTGCTCCTCCGTCCCCTTCTTCCCCTCTGTGTGTTTTCCACGCTTACGTCAGCCCGGCTACCCTCCTGGTTTCTGGTTTTCTGTCCAGTTTTTGTTCTTCTTGCTTTTTTTCACTTTTCCTCTTCGACATTTTTAGTTTCCCTTTGGGGTTTGACCTCCCCTTTTAGATTTTCTCTCTGTAGTGTGAGCCAACTGGAGAATAACTCCTTAATTATTGTCTTTGGCTCATAGCCTTACCCCATTTTCCGTCATTTCTTCGACACTTGTCCTTCAACACTATATAGCTAGCACGGTAGTCAGTCTGTGCAGTCAGGTCATTATATACCCACTTGATTGAGCCCCCTGACAACAGAGCTGCTACCTCCTCTTGTATGCCTAAACTCCCGGCAGTGGCCTCACTGGCATAAAGCGCTTGCTGTGGCTGTGTGGTGTTCACCGGGAGAGCACTTGATCAGAGTGGGGGTTCTTTTACAGCAATATCCTTAATTGGGAATGGATGCCTTTTAGTGCTGCTTCTTGTAACCCTGCTGCCTTCCCTTTCCTGGCTATCTCCTGGGAGGAGGGCAAGGACTGCCAGCTAATGGTGAAATCTTTTCCTTGCTACCTGATGTGCACAAGGACACACAGGAATACTTTCACTGTCACCAAGTCATAATTTTTTTTGTAGAAACTATCAACGACATGATTGGTGAAGTGTATTCTGTAAGATGTAGCCAAGTCCACTGTTGATCAAAACTACTGCTGCCAAATTTGTTGCCCTTCGTTCTCGTGACCTTGTGGTGATATCCTAGTGTCCATTACCTCTCAGCAGTCTTTGAATATGGCTTAGGGTGTCATTTTTCGTAGGGACCTCATCCTTCAAACTGATGAGGAACTCCAGAGGAATCTGGCATGACAGCAGATTTTGTTCAGCATGTGCAGAAAAGCCACAAGGACAATTGCATTGATACCGCCACCTTTATTCTGACATTTGAAGGGACTACCCTCCTGGGGAAGGTCAAGGTTATGGTATATCAGTGTGATGTGAAGCCATACATCCTGCCACCCTTGAGGTGTTTCTGGTGTATTTGTTTTGAGCACACATCTTACAGATATGCAATGACCCTTTGTGCAGTGAATGTAGACTCCGTGAGCGGAGCTCCTTTGTTCCACTGCCCATGTGCGTTACGTGTCACACCCATTGCTCCCCATGGTCATCATATTACCCAGTTTAAAAGAAGAAATCGTTCATCCTACACAGAGGCTCATCAGAAATATGACTGTCTTCACCCTGTATATGACATCTACATTTGCCTGTGTTACGTCCCCTTTTCCCATCCTCCCTTCTCCTTATCCCAGTCCCATCTCCCTCTTGTCTCCCCTCCCTTTGCAGTTGCCACACCACTCCTGTTACCCAGCCACCGGCATATCACTCCCTGGTGTCCCCCTGCTGTTCCGCTGTAAGAATAGGCCTGAGGTATTCCTGCCTGTTGTAAGAGGCGACTAAAAGGAGTCCCTCCCCCTGAAGGGGGTAGTTTGCGCCTGCGCCCGGAGACGGATGGTTCAACAGCTTACATTTGTGGTCATTTTGGTTTTTCGTTTATTCTGGTTTCTTCCTTCTCTTGTTTGTTTCCTTTCTTTGTCCTTCTCTGTCTCTCACTGTCTTCCTTACTTTTTACCTTGCCTTCTTGTCCACCCTATGGTCTCCACCTTGGAGACAGTCTGTCCTTTCTCTCCCTCTCTCCCCTTTTTTTTCCCCCTATCCTTCTTCCCTCCTCGTGTGTGCCTGAAGGCCGACCCACGCGTTCGCACGTGTAGCCGGTGCCGGGGTAAAGCGTAATTCCCCGCCCTGGATAGACAAGTAGGGCCCGTGCGTACCCCCTGGTAAAGGCCAGGCTCGGGGAGGAGTGATTCCCCAAGCTGACACCTTCCGACCATGCTGATTGGTCCCTCCGTCCGTTTCTCGGGAGGTGTAAACATTCACCTAAGGCAGGAGCGCCCTCTGAGAGGGTCCCCACAAGGAAGGAGCGTGCCATCAGAGACTCTGGCAATCGTAAGGGATTCATCCACAATGGATTTCTATTCTTCTTCTCTCTTGACTTCTGCCCAAAAACAGAAACTTGAACAGCCACCAGTGACAAAAGTACTACCGCCTGCCCCAAAGTTCCTAATAGTTTCTAGATTTGAGGACAGAAAGGATTTTTCATCTGTCAACCCTTTCGTTATTCAGAAGGGCGTAGATGCCATAGCCGTTCCTGTAAAGTCTTGTACCGGAATGCATAACGGTATCTTGTTGTTGGAAACTGAGAGCACCTTTCAGGCACAAAAATTCCTTCGGGCCACACTCCTGTACACGTTCCCTGTCCGGGTAGAGGCTCACCGCACTTTGAATTTGTCGCATGGTGTGGTATCTACTAGATCACTCGACGGATTGACTGATGAGGAGATTCAGTTTTTCCTCGCTGAGCAGGGCGTTACAGCTGTCCATAGGGTCATGAAAAAGGTCGACAATGACCTTGTACCGACTCGGACACTTTTCTTGACCTTTGATAGAGTCGTGCATCAAAGCAGGCTATGAGGTTATTTCTGTTTGCCCCTATGTCCCGACACCTATGCACTGCTATCAGTGTCAGCTTTTTAACCACACCCGCCAGTCTTATTCTAATGTGGCTAAATGCGTCACTTGTGGCAGGGACGCCCATGAGGGTGACTGTCCACCTCAGTCTCCTCATTGCATGAACTTTCCAGATGACCATGCGGCGTCCTCTCACGACTGTCCCCTCTACAAGGATGAATGCTGTATACAGGAAATTTGGGTCAAAGAGAAAGTGTCCAACTCGGCTGCTCGCAAGCTTTTTGCTAGTAGTACACCCACGCTGCTCCCAGCAGGGAAATACAGTATTGTCCTCGCCTCTCCTCGGCCTACCTGGGAGGTATCGAAGCAGACATGCGATCTGACCTTTAGCGCTGCGGTCGTCTGTTCAGCCATTGCTAAGGTCGCCCAGTCAACGTCTCCTCTTCCTCCCGTCACCCCTGAGACACAAGCACCTTCATCAGCTTCTGCCAAGACTAAGACCCAGAAGTCAGATGCACGAGCCTTCAAAAAGGAACCGTCCCATGAAGACTTCTTACGAACCCCGAACTCCCAGCCATCGACCAGTACTTCGAGTAAATGACCTTCCAAGAAGGCAGGCTTGTAGAAGAAAAGTTCTCCTTCTCCGCCATGGCGTGTTTCTTCTCCTGCGCCACCCAGCGGTTGCCGCCCCAGGCCGTCTCCCGTTTCGCCTGGCCGCACCGTTGGTAGCCGAACATCTGGCCATTCACCGGCGGAAGAAGCTCCCCCTCCCGACCATTTTAAAATGGTGGCCGACGAACATATTGAAAAAATGGACGATGACTCTCCGCTTATTGATAGCGGCAGCAGTGCTCGCTTGAAGCCAGGCCCTCAGCGGGCTTCAAGGTGACCCCTTCTTGCTTCTTGTTTTACTTTTTCTTCTCACGATGGCACTTCTTCTTTGGAATATTCACGGCATTTTCTCCAACCGATAGGACTTAAAGTAGCTGCTAAGCTTGCACTGTCCACTCGTTGTAGCTCTCCAGGAAACGAAGCTACACCCATGCGATCGTATTGACTTGGCACACTATACCTCTGTGCGTTTTGACCTACCCCCTGTAGCATGTATTCCGGCTCATGGAGGGGTTATGTTGCTGGTCTGGGATGATATCTACTACGATCCCACACCAATTGCACACCGATCTGCAGGCAGTTGCTGTCCAACTTACTCTCCCCACTTTCACATTTTCCATTTGTACTGTTTACACTCCATCGTTGTCTGCCATTACTAGGGCAGACATAATGCAAATTATTGCTCAGCTACCTGCACCATTTTTGTTGACTGGAGACTTCAGTGCTAACCATCCCCTTTGGGGCTCTCCAGCATCCTGCCCGAGAGGCTGCCTGATAGCAGATCTTTGCAACCACCTCAATCTTGTCTACCTCAATACTGGTGCCCCTACTTTTCTTTCGGACACAACTCGCACCTATTCCCATTTAGACCTCTCTATATGTACTACCCAACTTGCATGTCGGTTTGAGTGGTATGCTCTTTCTGATAATATTCGAGCGAACACTTCCCTTGTGTTATCCATCTCCGTGCTCAACTACTTCGAATGTCTCCGAAGCAGACTGGGGGCTCTTCTCTTCCAGGGTGACATTTCAGGATCAAAACTTCGCAAACTCTGATAGTCAGGTCACACACCTCATGGAAGTCATTCTCATTGCTGCTGAATATTCCATACCTCATACTACTTCTTTTCCACATCGCGTACCAGTCCCCTGGTGGACAGCAGCATGTAGAGATGCTATACGTGCTCGTCGACATGCTTTACGCACCTTTAAACGCCAGCCTAAGATGGTGAATTGTATTAATTATAAACGATTACATGCGCAGTGTCGTCGTGTTATTAAAGAAAGCAAGAAAGCTAGCTGGGCTGCTTTCACAAGCTCCTTCAACAGTTTTACTCCTTCTTCTGTTGTCTGGGGTCGCCTGCGCCGGCTATTTGGCACTAAGGTCCACTCACCATTTTCTGGCTTGGCGGTCGCGAATGATGTCCTTGTGGCCCCTGAGGATGTCTC
The DNA here is from genome assembly GCF_023897955.1 of Schistocerca gregaria. Classification (NCBI taxonomy): domain Eukaryota; kingdom Metazoa; phylum Arthropoda; class Insecta; order Orthoptera; family Acrididae; genus Schistocerca; species Schistocerca gregaria. Next base: position 347,567,575 of record NC_064926.1, on the reverse strand, counting down.
CAATGCCCTTGGCCGATTTTTCGCAGAGGTTTCGAGCTCCGCTCATTACCACCCTGCCTTCCTCCCCCGAAAACGGGCAGAGGGGGCAAGGCCACGTAACTTCTGCTCCTCGAATCATGAAAGTTAGAATGCCTCATTCACCATGCGGGAACTAAAAAGTGCTCTTGCCCAGTCGCAGCCCTCTGCTTCGGGGCCTGATTCTATTCACATTCAGATGCTGAAGAACCTTGCTCCTGTGGGTAAAGGTTTTCTTCTTTGTACTTATAATTGCATCTGGATTGAGGGTCATGTTCCCACATGCTGGTGCTAAGCCATGGAAGGACAATCACTTGCCTTCCAGTTATCGACCCATTTCCCTTACCAGCTGTGTCTGTAAGGTGATGGAACGAATGGTTAACTCTCATTTGGTTTGGCTGCTCGAATCTCGTCGCCTACTTACCAATGTACAATGTGGATTTTGTAGGTGCCGCTCTGCTGTCGACCATCTGGTTACCTTGTCAACCTTCATTATGTATAACTTCTTGCAGAAGTGCCAGACAGTAGCTGTGTTCTTTGATTTGAAGAAGGCTTGCAACACCTATGGAGGGGGGGGGGGGGGGGGGGGGGCATTCTCTGTACCATGCGTACATGGGGCCTTCACAGTCACCTCCCTCTTTTTATTGGTGCATTTTTAATGGATCGCAAATTCAGGTTACGTGTGGGTTCTGTTCTGTCCGACGCCTTTCGCCAGGAGAATGGGGTGCCACAGTACTCAGTTTTGAGCATCGCTCTCTTGCCATAGTCAATCCAATAATGGATTGCCTCCCAGCTGATGTATCAGGCTCCCTTTTTGTAGACGATTTTACCGTCTACTGCAGAGCGCAGCATACATGTCTCCTGGAGCATTGTCTCCAGCGTTGTCTTGACCATCTTTACTGCTGTAGTGTCGCCAGTGGCTTCCGTTTTTCTGCCGAGAAGACGGTCTGTATTAACTTCTGGTGCTACAAAGAGTTTCTCCCACCGTCCTTACATCTCAGTCTCGTTGCTCTCCCATTCGTGGAGACAACAAAATTTTTAGGTCTTACATTTGACAGGAAACTTGGCTGCCCATTGTGCCCGTTCCCTCAATGTCCGTGTTCTCAGCGGTACGTCGTGGGGAGCGGATCGAACCGTCCTACTTCGCTTATATCGCTCGATAGTCCACTCAAAGCTGGATTATGGGAGCTTTGTATATTCCTCTGCATGGCTGTCCATCTTACGCTGCCACAACTCTATACAACATCGGAGATTATGTCTTGCGATCAGTGCGTTCTGTACTAGTCCCGTCGAGAGTCTTCATGCTGAAGCCAGTGAATTGCCACTAACCTACCCACATGGCATACTGCTTTGTCGGTATGCCTGTTGGCATGCCCTAACACCTGTCTTATCGTTTGACGAGTCTCTCGACCATCAATACGGGTTGTATGTATCTGCCCTGCTACCCCCTGGAGTTCGCTTTCGTCGCCTTCTTCAGCAACTTGATTTTCCACTCTCTGCAACCTTTAGACTGGGCAAGAGCCAAATGCCACCTTGGCTCCAGGCTGAGGTTCGCGTTCACCTTGACCTCAGCACGCTCCCAAAGGAGGTTATCCCAGCTTCGGTATACCGCTCATGGTTTGTCGAACTTCGTTTGAAGTTCATTAATACGATCATCATTTATACAGATGGCTCTAAGACCAATGACGGTGTCGGGTGTTATTTTCTTGTCGGGGCACGCAGTTTCAAATACCGGCTCCATGGCCATTGTTCGGTCCTCACAGCTGAGCTATTTGCCCTCTATCAGGCTGTTCTTTACATCCGTCGCCACCGACATTCTGCTTATGTCATCTGCTCTGATTCCCAGAGCCTCAGTGATCCGTATCCGGTTCACCCTTTTATGCACCGGATCCAATGCTCTCTACAGCAGCTGGTGGACGACGGTTCTCTGGTTACCTTTATGTGGGTTCCTGGTCATGTCGGTATCCCTGGGAACGAAGTTGCAGATGCCGCAGCCAAGCCTGCGGTCCTCCAGCCTTGGACAGCTTCTTGTCGTGTGCCTTCATCTGATTTTAGCAGGGTCATTTGTCAGCACATTTTATCGCTGTGGCATGCTGATTGGTGTACACTTATTGAAAACAAGCTTCGGGCCTTGAAACCTTTCCTCACGGCTTGGACTACCTCTTCACGCCCATCTGGTGTCTCCCAGACCTGCTGCCTCGCTTTGGCCACATGGCCCACAGTCCATGCTCTCCTTCCATTTCAGATCTTGGTGAGGCCTTCTCTTTCCCCTGGCTCTGCCCTCCTCAACCTGTGAAGGAGGAGGGGAAGAAGAAGAAGCAAGGTAAGTCCTGGGACAAAGCCCCTTCAGTCTCAATTCCCCCCTCATGACCTGAGTCTGACTTCTTGTTTATGGATGTCGTCTCATCCTAGTTAGTGATGGGTGGTGACCCAGCGGGATCACCAGGTTTGAATCATTCACCTTCTGTTTGGATGCCTGTTCTGTGCTTATTCAATGGAATTGTAACTGATACCGCTATCACCTTCCATAGTTGCAATCCTTTATTTCCTTTTGCTCTGCAGCTTGTGTCATTCTACAGGAATCTAATTTTACTGATGGTCGCTCACCATCGTTTCGTGGGCTCCATGCTTTCTGTTGAAACTAGGTAGGCCCTTCTAAGGCTTCCAGTGACATTTGCATGTTGGTCCATATGGACATGGTTAGTACATTTACTCTCCAACAACCACATCATAAGTCTTTGCTGTTTGGCTTGGAGTCTGCAATCATGATTTGTGATCTTTAGCTCTCTCCTGACAGGCCACCTAGACCTGCTGCTCTAACTGCTCTCCTTCAGCAACCCCTCTACCCCATGTCCCCTTCTTTCTTTCTCCTTGGGGAATAGCCCATCACCTCTTGTGGGGCAGCACTTTTTCATCTAGTCGGGATTTCCTTGTAGACCAGTTTCTTATGGACTATGATCTATGCCTTCTTAATCATGGTTGCCATACCCATTTTAGTGCTTTTTATGGCATTTTCTCTGCTATTGATCTTCTGCTCTAGTTCCCTTCATTACACTGGTTGCAGCCCAATGACCTTTGCAACAGTGACCTCTTCCTGTTGATTCTCTCTTTCCATTCCCGCCTGCCGATGGCCAGGTTACCCCACTGGGCTTTCCATCACACTGATGGCATCTATATGCCTCCCAGGTTGTGTTTACCCCTTCTTTGTCAGATTGTACTGATGAAGATGTCGATGACGAGTCCAGTAAGATTATTTGCACTATCGAGTTTCCTGTCCGCTGCTTGACAAGCCCCTTTTGCCACCAGTCAGTTGTGTGGTGAAGCATGGCCATTGCCATCACCATCCGTGATTGCTGGCGAGCCTTGCAATACCTTAGTGGCACTTGCCCTCCACTCGACTTAGTATCTTTAAACACTTTCATCCCAAAGCCTGTTACTTAATCAAAAAGAGTAGGCGGGAAGTTGGAAACCCTTTCTCTTCTCCCTAGGTTATTTTGTCCCTTCATTACAGGTGTGGAGTGTAGCCCACATCCGTAATGAAGGGACCAAAGAACATAGGGAGGAGCTACACTCCACACCGTCCCAGGTTGCCAACAGTTGTCTTTCATCCCAGGCCTAACGCTACTGGATGGCCTTAGTACAGATCTGACATCTGCCGACACATCGATGTCGGCCTTCAATCCAGACACCCTACTCCACCGGAAACAGTGGACCAAAGCTTCCCACTTACATATTACCTTTTGTCAGGAGGAATCCTACAATGAACCCTTCACTGAATGGGAGCTGCTTCAGGTCCTTGGCTCTTCCCATGATACAGACCCTGGTCCTGATTCCATCCATAACCAGTTGCTTCAACACCTCACTCCTCCACAATGACAATATCTCCTCCAGGCGTTAAACTGTATATAACTCCTAGGTGTTTTCCCTTCTCAATGGCGGACAATATTGAAGTTTCTCTCCTTATGCCCAGTAAGGATTTGTTGGCCCTCAGTGATCACCAGTGGATCAGTCTCACCAATTTCCTCTGCAAGTTGTTTGAATGGATGGTGGCTCTTCGGCTTTGTTGGTTCCTTGAATCTCGAGACTTTTTTCTCCTTATCAGTGCAGCTTTTGGGAGAAACAGTCTCCGATCGATCGAACGAAGGCTTTTGACTGTAAGTTCGAAAACCTCTTGTCGACCCCTATTCAATAGTCTGGGAATTTTGACATTGCCCTCACAGTATATATTTTCTTTAATGTCGTTTATTGTTAGCAATATTAGCTTATTCCCAAGAGTTAGCAGCTTTCACTCAGTTAATACTAGGCAGAAATCAAATCTGCATGTGGAATGCACTTCCTTGACTCTTGTGCAGAAAGGAGTGCAGTATTCTGCTGCATCCATTTTCAGTAAGCTACCACAAGAACTCAAAAATCTTAGCAGTAGCCCAAACACTTTTAAGTCTAAACTAAAGAGTTTCCTCATGGCTCACTCCTTCTATTCTGTTGAGTAGCTCCTGGAAGAGCTAAAAAATTAAGCAAATTCCAGTGTTACATTCTTGATTTTCTTTATTTAAATTAACGACTTGTCGCCTGAATATGTTTCTTATATTTCATTTTATCTGTTTCTACAATCGTGTTATAATTTCATGTATTGACGCGTTCCATGACCATGGAGACTTCTCCATAATGTGGTCCCACGGAACAATAAATAAATAATGTACCTGTTAGTGGTTCACGAATTATGTTTGCTAGTTTTGATTTACCTACCTATCATAATATTTAAAAATTTGAAAATATTGATGTTTCAGTGAAAAAACAAATGACAGAATAATTTATTTATGGTGTCAAATTTATTTTGCACTGCAAAATATACATTTTTTTGGGTGGTAATTGTTATACAAATATTTAAAACGTTAATTATTCTTGCACCATGGACAAAATAAGGTTGATGAAGATTTAAATGAAAGTAATAGAATAACAATTGCAATAATATAAACGAAAGAAAAGAAGGAATTAAATTTGAGAAAACAGCTAAAACTAGTTAAAATCATATGGTCAAAAATTGAAAATGAGAAAGAATAAAAGGAAGAAAAATTGTAAGCAAGTAAAGTTAACAGAGTGATTAAAATCATGCAGCAAAAGATTAGAAATGAAAAAATTATATTTGAATCTGTTAACTGAATAAAAGTAAATATTGTGGTCATTTTCATTAAAAAAAAATGCACCCAATAGAATCTAAACCCATGACCCTCTGCATACAGGCCAAATAACTTAACCACTGAGGTACACCATCATTTTGAAATTAATACTGTTTTTGAAGGTATATTGAAATCCAAGAAACTCTTAAATTGTTTTTTGTCAATTGCTCGCAATCGAGAAATGGCTGTAGGGCGTGATACCTGGGACCCTAACCTACATCACCATATAGTTGGTTTCAAAAAGTTTATCACACCCCTAAGGGTCCGCAGCTCGTGGTCTAGTGGTTAGTGTTGCTGCCTCTGGATCTCGTGATCCTAGGTTCAGTTCCTGGCTTGGTTGGGGATTTTCTCTGCCTGGGACTGGGTGTTTTCATTATCATCATCATCATTCGTGACAGTGGCTAGATTGGACTGTGTAAAAAAGTTGAACTGTTTAAAAATTGGCACATTGTACAGGCGCTGATGACTGCGCATTTGAGCGCCCCGCAAACCGAACATCAAAAATACCTCTAAAGAACTCTCATTGTAAGCAGAAATGTAGTATATAATATACTATGTTTGTTCATATTATATAATGTTCATTTTATTTCAGGGACCGATTAATAGCCAATGATTTCATACAAGTGAGAAAAGTTGCTGAACATGTGTATGAAAAGGTGTTGGGTGCTGGTTCTGAATCTGGCTCAGTAGCTGGTCCTAGTTCTCCCAGTGGAACAGATCCAGAAAGACAGGAAACAGGATCTATAGCTGAAGAAAGGGTTGAACTTCTGTGTAATGATCAGGTAATTAGTATTCATCACAGTGTTTTTAAATGAAGAAAAAGATTGATTGCTACTTACTGTATAGAGATGATGTTGAGTCACGGACAGGCACAACAGAAATACTGCTATACATGTGAGCTTTCGGCCTTCTTCTCACATAAAAAATACATGCAGATTCATGCAAGCTCAACTCACACACAGCCACTATCACTGACCGCTGAGGCCTCACTGTGTGTTTTCTATGTTTGGAGGCCTTTTTGCTGAAAGGTCACATTTATAGCAGTATTTTCAGTGTGCCTGTCTGCGACTCAACATCTCCTCTACATGGTAGTAGCAATGTATCCATTTCTCTATATTGTTATTATTCCATCCTCGATTATTCAGTATTGTAAAATGAATACTTGTTTATTATTACCATGTTATTTTAAATTATTCTAAGAAGAAAGATCATCAACATGAAATTACAATCAGAAAAAAAAGAGTCCTGTTTATCAAGAGGGTAGCAGATGTAGACACAATAAGGAACTATATGAAACTAGTTTTTAGAAGTAGATACTTCTCCATGAATGAAAATGAGTGGAAGAAATTACCTTGTTCAAAAATATGCATAGCAAAGTCACTAAGAAATAATGTTGAGGAAGACTCAGGATGACAAGAACAGAGGAAGACAATTGTTTTGTTCATGCCTATCAATGCTACTGTGTGATTAAATAAAAGCTTTGTCTGTGTTCCCTTGTGTGTTTTTTGAAAGCTTCACACAATAGACAGGGGTGGGATACGAGCATATTGTGGGTTCATAGTAACATTATTTTAAACATCTCACAATGTTGTGACTACACACACACACACACACACACACACACACACACACACACACACACACACACACACAGTTTTGTTTCACATGAATGTGATTATATTAGTACTCATCTCTCATGATAGAAATGAGGGACTCAGTTTGTTGTTCACTTACGACTGCAATGAGAAAATAAAAAGCTTCAAAATCTTTTAAAGAATTTAAATAAATATTCGATGTTGCAAATTGACTGTAATAATTATTGATTAGTAATGAAAAGGAACTTGTGAATGTCACAGTGACACAATATTGCTGTAAGAAATACATACTGTATGTGATAATCAAAGGCCATAATTGGATGAGACAAGATGAGAAGGAAAGATTTATTGTGCTAAGGAAGTTTATCTAGTATTTCAGAAATGACTGCACCTTCGTACAATGCTCAAAGTACAAATTTTGATCATACTGTTGTTTTTACATGTATCCATTTTTATTTCCTTCCGCCACCCTCCGTTTTTAGCCCTCGTTTTCCTCCTCCAAGAATCGTATTCAGTGTTTGTTTTTGTTTTTTTTTTTTTTTTTTTTTTTTTTTTTTTTTTTTTTTTTTTTTCTATTTCACACATTTTCTTAATAAAAAGCAAACAATTATTTTACATCTGCATCTACATACATACTGTATGTTGTGTGGTGGAGGGTATATTGTACCACCACTGGTCTTTTTTTTTTTTTTCCTGTTCCACTTGCAGATAGAGTGAAGGAAAAATGCCTGTCTATATGTCTTTGTACAAGCCCTAATTATCTTCGTGATCCTTACACAAAATGTATGGTGGTGGCTGTAGAATCATTCTGCAGTCATCTTCAAATCCCAGTTCTCTTAAATTTCCTCAGTAGTGTTCCACATAAAAGAACATCGTCCAGGCCACCTGAACTCACGAAGCATCTCCATAATACTTCTGTGTTAATCGAACCTACCAGTAACAAATCTAGCAGCAGATCGCCTAATTGCTTTAATGTCTTCCTTTAATTTGATCTGGTGGGGATCCCACACATTCAAGCATTACTGTTATGTACATGGTCTCCTTTACAGATGAATTATACTTCCATAAAATTCTCCCAATAAACTGAAGTTATTCATTCGTCTTCCCGCTGCCATTGTTATGTGCTAATTTTGAATCAGGTGGCTACATTTTTAGGTTACTGGATTTTTGTATTCCATTAATTGCTTCAGAAGGACTGTCTAGGCCTTGCGGATGAAATGTGGTCATTCCATGTTAGATGACCTAAGTTTCCTATCTCAACCATTTTCACTTTTATTGAAATTTGTACAGAATATACTTAACGGGCTTACACGAACTTGTACCATGTGGAATGTGGTGTAGTTAATAAACCCTTTTTCACAGAGTCACATTCTTCAACTCTAGAAATGTTCAAAAAAATTCTCAACATTGGCAGGTCATTGTATACTACAACTTGCTATCATGCAACAATGTTTTGTGTAGAACAGTGAAATAGTAAAAATGTGCAATGAGGATGCATTCTGTTGTTCTAGTCTCTCTTCAAAGTTGCTGAAAAATTTTGTCATGTCAGTTTTTTGCGGTATCATAACAAGGAATCAGAAGTGAGCCAAAGGCACTGAAAAGATGGTCATTCTTCATTGTATTGTCAGTTTGCTTACTGAATTATGAATGTTCCTAAAAATGTATTCACTATATTATTTGCCTCAAAAATTACCCAAAAATAGTAAATGTATCAAATCGTGTCTGTAACTGGCACCACATATTGTAAAATTGATACCACTGAGTTTATAAGCATTGCTACTAACTAAAAAGTGCACATTTAAGTCTATCAGTAACATCTATTTTCATTTTGATGTTCTTTGATGGTGCAAGTATTTGGCTTAAAGTTTGTATTTTTATCAATAAATTGTAATGCAATTTGTTAATTTAGTGGCCAGTAACATTTATATTTCCATTTCCTTGAAACATGTTTGAAGCATTGTGACCCTATGGGTTCATTATTGTGTTGAACTATACTAAACAGTGGACAGAAAAAGAGAAGAGAAGAATCACCTTAAGCTGGCTCAATATCTGGAAAGATCGATAGACTCTTATGGAAGCATGGCATCCATTGTATTTCGCTCCCATCAACAAAGATAAAAAAGTTCCTTTGAAATATTTAAGGTGATGTAGGGCCCCAAAAGCCAGTTGTGAACTGCATTCCAAGCAAATTTGGCATGTCTTACGTTGGGAAATCGTATTGTAACAGTCAAAGGATGTCGGTGACACACTTGACTGAAACTACCAAGCAAATCAGCTGTAACCGAACACTGCTTTGAAAATAGTTAAGAAATGAAATATGATGAGAGCAACACCATGCTGCAAACTCAGGCACTAAAGGTGCCAGGAAATCTAATAACTCAGTACGGAGGTTTAAACTGAAACAAGGCTTGGGGTCCAGCACTCGACTTTTTTTTAAGATATCATATCCACTAGAGCTGGTAAATGTGAAAAATATACAAAGAAATAAATGATCTGGCCAGTACTTAGCTCAATACAGCTGACAGTCACACAAACCTAATGAAAATACATTACTGGCCATTAAAATTGCTACACCATGAAGATGACGTGCTACAGACACGAAATCTAACCGACAGGAAGAAGGTGCTGTGATATGCAAATGATTAGCTTTTCAGAGCATTCACACGTGGTTGGCGCGGGTGGCAACACCTACAACATGCTGACATGAGGAAAGTTTCCAACCGATTTCTCATACACAAACAGCAGTTGACCGCCATTGCCTGGTGAAACATTGTTGTGGTGCCTCGTGTAAGGAGGAGAAATGCGTACCATCACGTTTCAGACTTTGATAAAGGTCAGATTGTAGCCTATTGCGATTTCAGTTTATTGACATTGCTGCTCGCGTTGGTCGAGATCCAATAACTGTTAGCAGAATATGGAATCAGTGGATTCAGGAGGGTAATATGAACACCATGCTGGATCCCAACGGCCTCGTATCACTAGCAGTCGAAATGACAGGCATCTTATCCGCAGCCATGCGGCTACGTCTCGATCCCTGAGTGAGCAGATGGGGACGTTTGCAAGACAACAACCATTTGCACGAACAGTTTGACGTCGTTTGCAGCAGCACAGACTGTCAGCTCAGAGACCGTGGCTGCGATTACCCTTGACACTGCATTTGCATTGACGGCACTTTGAACAGTGGACGTTACATTTCAGATGTGTTACAACCCGTGGTTCTACCCTTCATTGGATCCCTGCAAAACCCTACATTTCAGCAGGATAATGCACGATCGCATGTTGGAGGTCCTGTATGGGCCTTTCTGGATATAGAAAATGTTAGACTGCTACCCTGGCCAGCACATTCTCCAGATCTCTCACCAAGTGAAAATGTTGGTCACAATACGCCAGGTACTACTCTTGAAAAACTGTGGTATCATGTTGAAACTACATGGGCAGCTGTACCTGTACATGCCATCCAATCTCTGTTTGACTCAATGCCCAGGCATATCAAGGTCGTTATCAGGGCCAGAGGTGGTAGTTCTGTGTAATTTCTCAGGATCTATGCACCCAAATTGAGTGAAAAAGTAATCACATGTCAGTTCTAGGATAAAACATTTGTCCAATGAATACCTGTTTATCATCTGCATTTCTTCTTGGTGTAGCAATTTTAATGGCCAGTAGTGTAAATAAAATTTAGCTTTTAGAAAATTGTTCCTTCATCAGGGAGGAGAGAGGAAAAAATTGTTTAAGAAGTGAAGATGGATGCACTCACAATCCAGGGTATGAGATGACAAGGGGAACCTAAGCAAAGATGGAGTAAAGGGTGTCAAAGGGAAGCCAAAGATTACACAACATGAGTACTGTGTCAGCTTCAAAGTAAAGTAGATTGACTGAGAAGTAAAGAAGAGTAGGTTAGAAATAACAGAACAGAATTATTTTGAGTTTAATAATGAATTCTGGTTGCAAAGTGAAGGATAACCAGTGGGATCTCCAGTGTCTGAAACCATAGCAAACATATTTATGAGCCATGTAGAACAGATTATATTTAACAAAATAGTGCCAAATAGGTACAACATTCTGTACTGGATTAGATATATGGATGACCTCTTATGCCTGATAGATAAACCAAACAATAAAATTGTCTAGTTACACACAGACATAAATTCTTTTAATGATAAGATACATTTTACAATAGAGAAAGAGCAAAATAGTTAAATTACATGGACAGCACCATAAAAAATTCACATCAACCAACACATATTTGCCATATACCAAAAACCGACAACAACAGACACAATTATACATGAGATGTCACAACACCCCAATTCTCAAAAGCAGGCAGCACTTAAAAACATGCTCCACAGACTAAACACAGTACCATTAGATACAGATAATTACAAAAAAGAAATTAGTACTATAATACAAATAGCCACAAACAATGGATACAAAGCGAATTTAGTAACAAAAGCTAAACAAGAAACAGAAAAGAACAAACACCCAACTGTCACCAACAAAAGGACAAAATCACACACAAACTAATGCACAAAATACAAGAATAGGAACAACACACAGTGTGAAAGAAACAGAAAGTAAAAGATGGTACAGTGACATATACACACACACACAGAACATCCAATATTTTCAAAAAAAAACAAGGCACGCAAATAGCACACCAAACCAACAACTCAATTCAGAAACACTTCCCAAAAACAAAACAAAAAACAAACTGATAGGCAGACAGTGTTTGTTGGTAATGAGGATCACCCTGTGGCTAAACATGCCTTGGTGCACAGCCAGCACATCTTGGCGCAGTGTTACACCGTCCGGGTTATCTGGATACTTCCCATTTCCTGAACTTCCCCACCCTTTAACGTGTTTTTTTCCTCATCACCTAAGACAGCTTCATCCTGACCCACAGCTTCTTCACTTTTGAAGGCCAGACATACCAACAATTAAAGGATACAGCCATGGGTACCAGGATGGCCCCCTCGTATGCCAACCTATTTATGGGTCGCTTAGAGGAAGCCTTCTTGATTACCCAAGCCTGCCAACCCAAAGTTTGGTACAGATTTATTGATGACATCTTCATGATCTGGGCTCACAGTGAACAACAACTCCAGAATTTCTTCTCCAACCTCAAATCCTTCGGTTCCGTCAGATTCACCTGGTCCTACTCCAAATCCCATGCCACTTTTCTTGACGTTGACCTCCATCTGTCCAATGGCCAGCTTCACACATCCGTCCACATCAAACCCACCAACAAGCAACAGTACCTCCATTATGACAGCTGCCACCCATTCCATATCAAACGGTCCCTTCCCTACAGCCTAGGCCTTCGTGGCAAACAAATCTGCTCCAGTCCTGAATCCCTGAACCATTATACCAACAACCTGAAAACAGCTTTCGCATCCCGCAACTACCCTCCCGACCTGGTACAGAAGCAAATAACCAGAGCCACTTCCTCATCCTCTCAAACCCAGAACCTCTCACTGAAGAACCCCAAAAGTGCCCCACTTGTGACAGGATACTTCCCGGGACTGGATCAGACTCTGAATGTGGCTCTCCAGTAGAGATACGACTTCCTAAAATCCTGCCCCGAAATGTGATCCATCATTCATGAAATCCTCCCCACTCCACCAACAGTGTCTTTCCGCCGTCCACCTAACCTTCGTTACCTCTTGGTCCATCCCTATGAAATCCCCAAACCACCTTCCCTACCCTCTGGCTCCTACCCTTGCAACTGCCCCCGGTGTAAAACCTGTCCTATGCACCCTCCCACCACCACCTACTCCAGTCCTGTAACCCGGAAGGTGTACACGATCAAAGGCAGAGCCACGTGTGAAAGCACCCATGTGATTTACCAACTGACCTGCCTACACTGTGACACTTTTTGTGTGGGAATGACCAGCAACAAACTGCCCATTTGCATGAATGGACACAGGCAGACAGTGTTTGTTGGTAATGAGGATCACCCTGTGGCTAAACATGCCTTGGTACACGGCCAGCACATCTTGGCACAGTGTTACAATGTCCAGGTTATCTGGATACTTCCCACCAACACCAACCTATCCAAAATCCTGAGATGGGAACTAGCCCTTCAATATATTCTCTCTTCTCGTTATCCACCAGGCCTCAATCTCCGCTTATTTCAAGTTGGCGCCACTCATACCTCACCTGTCATTCAACATCATCTTTGCCTCCACACTTCCGCCTTGACTTACATCTCTGCCCATACTCTTTGCCTTGAAATATGTCTGCTTGTGTCCGTGTATGTATGGATGGATATGCGTGTATGTGCATGTGTGTGCGCACGAGTATATACCATCCTTTTTTCCCCCTAAGGTAAGTCTTTCCGCTCCCGGGATTGGAATGGCTCCTTACCCTCTCCCTTAAAACCCACATCCTTTCATCTTTCCTTCTCCTTCCATCTTTCCTGACGAAGCAACCGCCGGTTGCGAAAGCTCGAAATTTTGTGTGTGTGTTTGTGTGTTATTTTATTGTGCCTGTCTACTGGCGCTTTCCCCCTTGGTAAGTCTTGGAATCTTTGTTTTTAATATATATATATAAAGTAGATCAACTTTTGCAGAACACTTACACCAACACCAACATAAAATTACAACCAGAGACACAGACATGGAAATCATAGGATCAACAAGGACAAAAAACATCTCATCACCTTACAAGAAAACTACCACATCCAAAAAAGCCATAAAAGAAAAGAAACAACTGATAAATGATCAGTTCAGCTTGGCAAACCACACTCTCTTTAAACTGATTGACCACTTAATATAACATTAAAAGTACTCATATAACCACAGGCTCCGTTTACCACTCCCAATTCCTCCCATATTCTGTCCTATAATCACTGTCGAAGCCCATCCATTTCTCTCTCTCTCTCTCCCCCCCCCCCCCCTCCCCCAGCAAAAAAAAAAAAAGCTCCACTATGTGTCTACCTACATACAAGACAATTCCACGAACTCCACCCCCACCTCTCTCTCTCTCTCTCTCTCTCTCTCTCTCTCTCTCTCTCTCTCTCTCTTCACACACACACAAATTGTTTCATCGGTTAGCAACACTCACAATGTGAACAAAATAAATGAACAGGCACTGTGGCAGTGAAGGTAGAAAAACAGTTAAGAAAGTCGATTGTAAATAGTGCTGCACTGGAAATACTGCAGAATACCAAAAACTGCCAAGTGCAGATGTGTAATGAAGCCTGTTGACATCTGCCACTGCTAGCAAGAAGGGAAGGAGTAGATAATGTAAAGAAACACCATAAGTCCCTTGCAGACCCACTTTATAACAAAAATGCTGTTTTTAAGCTAAAAAATAAAAAAAAGTACCAACATATGTATACAATTTACAGAATAACGACAGAAGAAGCTTTGTAAATAAAAGCAAAATGCATCTGGTGTAATTCTCAGGTCTTAACAGCCGCTGTGGGAGATGTCCACACAAACAAATGTATGAGGAAAGTGTGTTTATTGTCTTAATTACAGAATTGACCCTGATAAAAAATGATTAGTAGAACATGTGTAACTGAAAACTGTGATGTGGAGAGGGAGAGGTCTGGAAGATTATCTGTCCAGCAACAGAGAAGAATGGCTATTGATGATGAATGTTGATGATCAATAAAATAATAATAAGTCATAGAAAGAACTAATGGCCCCAGCATTGTGGATGTGAATTATCTTACTGGATCATTACCACACTGTTCAGTGTGTTATCATACAGACTAGTCGCTGTGTAGTTTTCTCTCTGTGTGGTTGTCGTAAAACCTTTCCTCTGCCCATAAATGATCCTGCAAACTTATAAAACATTTATTGTGAAGAGTTTTGGCAACAATAATCATCTATCCTCAAAATATGAACTATCAGACTCTGCTTGCATAGATATAGCCCCTTTCACTAAATTACTTCTCTTGTCTTCACAAAACCAACAACAATACCACAGGAAATTGATTCAAGTTTTAACTTGGAAACTTGCAGATGAAGTATTGCAAGATATGTCTTGTCTTTATTTTGTGACTACCATAAAAGTTAACAGTGAGTGAATTATGTTATCTTATATATTGAGACAGGCAAATTATGTGTAAATGATAAAGCAACAAATGATGTGAAATCAGTGGTTTTTACTGAAATAATACAAAATTGGCTGTGTCTACAAAATGTCATGAAATTTACTATTTTCTTCATACCTGCGTAAAAATATTATACATCTGTAAGCAGTAGTTTATAGATACTGGTAACTGACCATTACTTAATTTTGAAATAGGATCTTTACTTTTGTTCTGAATGTTGAGGTACACATATAACCTTAAAAATGATATTCGTTTCCTGTTTAAAAGCTGATTCGTGGATGGGACTTCACTGGTAACAATTTTAGGTGCTGAACCCATATTTCCTGACCCATTTGTACAACAACAGGTACATGCAAGTCTGAGTTTCTAGCAGCAGTTGTTTTGTTTCAATGTTAGGATGATGACGTCCACCTCCGTAGCACAGTGCTAGGGTTACCACCTACCATGCGAGGGGGCCCAGGTTCGATTCTCGGCAGGGGACTGAGTGTCGTGTGTCGTTCATCATTTTCATTGTTATTGACATGCAAGTCACCGAAGTGGCATCAACTAAAAAGACTTGCCGTGCCGAACCCCAAAGTGGATATCCTGGCCAATAAATGCCACACAATAATTTCATTTCATGGGATGATAATGATTAACTCTACTAGTTATGACATGACAAACAGCCTGTAACATATATCTGGAATGGCAGGCCTCTGCAACATAGATATTCTGAACAGATACAAATACCTTCAAAATTTAGTGAAATAACAACCTCCCATGCCATTGTCAAAAGTTTGCTGTTGTACTGAAGGCAGTTTGACTGCCATGTTCCAATATAGACTCAAAGTGGCAGTTTTCACATTATACAGGGTGTCCTGTTTATCTTGACCTCAGGTAACATTTTGCAAGAAGTAAAATAAAAAATGTATCAAGCAAATGCTGTTTAATGGTGAACATTTGCCAATATGATTGCTTTTCATATAACATTGCTTTTTACGAAGATATGAATAGCAGTGCATCTTTTTAAATAGCACCCAGTGCACAATTCATGTATAGATGATTTTATTAAAAACATGACACGAAACTGAGTTTGACTCTCTTGTACTAGTACACAGTACGCGTATTGTGGGTAACATAACTCATCTGCTTGCTCCAGTTGACAGTAAACAGTTGAAGGTTTGTGTGAGTGCGGAGTATGCCAATGAAGAGAAGATTGAAATGTAAGGTAACAGAACAGTAATTGCAATAATGATGTATTATTTAGGATACAGGTATTTGTTGTGCAGTATTATAGTACTTATGAATGATAACTTGTGTACAATAAAGACAGTCCTTAATTAAAAACTGCATCACCATTACTTTTCTTTTATTATGATTGAAGGTAGTCATATTGCAACTTAGGGAGAAGAACTGTATAGATAGTGTTATTCTGACTATAATCCACTTTCCCACCTTATTGTAATTACTGTTCTGCTAAGTTATATTCTCCACAGATAAGCTGCAAAGTTATTTGTTTTAATACCTTCGAAGTAAAGTTTTCTTAAATAATGGAAATATGTGAGATGTGTGATGTTGGTAAATAAAATAAAATCGATACTTGTGTGTTAATTTTCAACATAAAACTCAAAAACAGTGAAATACAACAAAAATAAAGAGCCTGTTTGAAAAATAAGCTATCAAAAATAACTCTGGAATTGGCAAAAAATACAGCCGAAACTATCAAACTTGCCCCTCCTCGATCTCTTTTCCTCTTGCTTAGAAAAATTTAATCACATTTACCTTCACAGTAGCCCAAAGTATAAACTAAAATTACTTTATGTAAAGTTAATTATGCAAATTTAACATTGATTGTAGCTTTGTGCTTTAAACTGCGCAGTAACAATGAGGAAGTTTATTGAAAATGGATTGTATCAGTTTATCGTAAGAGTTACTCAAGCTATCTAGCAAGCAATTGCAAGTTATGAATTTCTATCTTTTAAATAATTGTTAAAAAGTAGAATGTTTATTTCACTTGTGCTCATTATGTAATCAATTACATTATTGTTTGCAGGTCCTAGATTCAAATATGGATCTTCGAACAGTGAGACATTTCATCTGGAAATCATCCACTGACCTTATGCTACATTATAGACCACTGAAATAGTACCAGGGTTGCCCCGCTGTGTTGTGGTTAATGCGCAAGCGGAATAGTTAGATGAACATAAGCTGACAGATTATGAATGTGGAACTGGCCAGTACATAAGGAATACTGTTATTGTTAGAAAGCAGTTATTCATATTACTTATTGACTGGTTACATTCTGCAATGAGCAAACTTTCCACAATTACAGTGCTCAAAATTGCAATTAGTTACATGTGAGTTGCTGTAAGGGAAGTTCTAAGTGAATTTATACACCCATCAGCCAGTTGTTCCTGCCAACACGTGCTACGTATATGATGACAGTGTTTAAAAGTGGAATCTGATTTTTAACTTTTCCATGGGTTACATTCCACTGAATTTAACTGATCTGTATATTTCTCATAGCTGTAAATATTGTATAATATGTCAGAAACA
Organism: Schistocerca gregaria; assembly: GCF_023897955.1. Classification (NCBI taxonomy): domain Eukaryota; kingdom Metazoa; phylum Arthropoda; class Insecta; order Orthoptera; family Acrididae; genus Schistocerca; species Schistocerca gregaria. The sequence goes on along the minus strand of NC_064926.1, from coordinate 347,550,191 downwards.
TTTATTACTGAAATATATCGTATAAATATTAATTTGTAACCATAGGGTCTTACTTTTATCATTATTTGTATCTTGTTATTGTATTGATGTATTAGTAATTTTGTCAGTGTTATGCCTCATATTCTTCACTTATTTTCCTTTTATATTTCATGAACGTGTATTATAATTATGAATGACATCTCTAAAATGGAAAATGTGTGTGTGTGTGTGTGTGTGTGTGTGTGTGTGTGTGTGTGTGTGTGTGAGAGAGAGAGAGAGAGAGAGAGAGAGAGAGAGAGAGAGAGAGACTGGATTAATTGGCCTGTATATAAGAAATATTGCCTTTTGTATACTATTTATCCACCTGTCCTACTGTTTGTGATGTTGAATCTGTTATCAGGTTATTCTTCAGTGTCATGTACATACCTCATTGTGACATATCTTTGTACAAATTTAAATGTCACTTACTTCCAGTATTGTAAGTGCTGGGAGCTGAAGTCGGAAAGAAATTTTAAATGTGTATTCACTGGCATTGAGTTGCTTAAGTAATCAAAGACTTTAATGGTAACATTATATGCGATTCCCTTTGCAAGCAAGGGTTCCAGTCTCAGAACATGTAGAAGACAATTATTTTATTCACAAGAATTATTGCAGAAAAGGTTGTGACACCTTGTTCATGTGATAAACAGTGACTGTTTAAAATTGTATTTTTTCTTTACTTGTGTTAACCAGATTGTGTTTTGCAGATGTTTAAAATGCTGGTACCAAATTACAAAAACAGAAAATGTATTAAAGTTTTTGTTTGTTGGTCATGTTTTCTCAAGCATTGAGTTATTGGTTTACTTTAATCTGTTGCATGTTTTATGCTGTCAGATAAAGTAATGATTTAAATTCCACAGTTGCAGTACTTTATTGTTTTACATGCTTTTGTGATACTTAAAAGTAATTAAGTACTACTCATTGAGTCATGCCAGAACATAATGCTATGTTCAAAAGCCAAGGAATAGTACAAGTTAAACATGCAGCTTATATGCTGATTTACAGTAATAAAATATTAAAAAAATGTGATCCTTTTTGTCCATTTATTGTGACATAAGTTACATTGAATGAGAAAATGGACAGGCTCTTGCATTTTTCCAGTGATGTTATAGTGTACAAATGATTGAATTGTTTTGTTTCTTTATGTACCTGTGCACCACCACCCCACTTCCCTCTTTCCCCAGTTGTATGAAATTGAAAAAGCTACATCAATGTGCCCACTGGTACACACAGAAATTTTGGTAAACAGAAAATAATATCAGACTTCAAAAACTTGGGTGAGTGATTGCAGAGCAAGACCATTGAAAGAATAATAATAATTTCCTACTCTCTACAATTTATAACTTGAAATTGAAAGATGGAAAGTTTGCAAATTGGTAACTCTGATGAGGAATCCACCATTACATCCCGTAACGTATTGGGACTTAGGATTCTGGGCAGTCCCAACGTCTGTGGTCATGATGAGATGGATTATATTGAGAGCTTTCTAAGTTTAATTTAAAGAAGAGGTACTACTATATAACTTAAATATCAATCCTCTTCTGAAAATTGGGAAATAGAAGGAATTGGAATTACTTCACAAGAGAACCATATACCAATTTTAGCAGTGCAGGAAACCAGATTCTTAGATGAGAATGTTGATGACATGCAACATTATAGAATTTGTAAAGGGAAACCACTAATAAGAATGGAAAAGATGTCAGTATTTGTAACAGCATTTAATGCAAGCAAAAAAGTCATAGATAGTGCAACAGAATTTACATTGGAGTCACAAAGAATGTGCAAGAATAAAAGCTGTACTCTTATTAATTTCCATGCACCTAACAGAAGAAATGTGAAGAAAGTAAATAAATTTGGGAACTTATAGAATCTGAAATCTCCAATGTACCTAAAAACAAACAGAAATGGTGAAAAATTTGTCAGTATGTGTAAAACATACCAGTAAAAACTGATATCCACACATTTTCACAAACTACCACAAAGAGCCAAAATTTGGATATCTCTAAATTCAAACTTTGGGGAATTTCGACCATATCACATAGCCTTATCTAAAAGGAATATTGTGAAAATTATAAATTTAAGTAATCAAATGGGAATTTGGTTCGAATCTTTCTCTCTCTAAGATAAAAATATGATTTCTTCCATAAAAAAAAAAAGACCACAAAAGTCATCAGATATAACTCGGCTACAGCTAATATTCAACAGAAAAAACAGAAAAATTCAGAGAAGAAAGATTATAAATGATTTAAATCTGCTTTTTGAGAACATTTGGAAAACAGAAGGTTCCAGAAAAATGGAAATAGCATTAATCCACCCGCCACTTAAAAAGGGAGGCAGACAATGTGTCAACAGTTACAGAGGAGTGTTACTTCTGCTAGTGGCATACAAATTATTATTAAAAAAAATCCTGGACAAAGTTGTAGAAACTTAAGACAAACAGTTGAGAGAACATCAGGAAGGTTTTCAAAAGGGAAGATCCTGCACAGAACAGATATTTAGCTTAAAGTCAATAATTTGCCACAGTATATTGCCCAGCAAACCTATAATAGTACCATTTATGAGTTTAAAAATGCATTTGATTTGATAGACAAATTCATTAAATAATTTGGTGTTAAAGGAAAATTAGCAAACATAATGAGGAACTCTAACAAAGATGGTATCCAAAGTTAAATTTATGGGAGAACTATTTCAGCCATTTGAAGGACTGGTGTTAGACAAGGGGATGGTTTATCACCTTTACTGTTTAACTACATTCTAAAAAAAAAAGTGATGTAAGGATCTGGAATATGGAGCTAAAGAATCACAAAATTGAACCAATAATTCTTTGAAGGAAAATAAGTGGAATTAACATACACTGCCTGGCTTTTACATATGATTTTGTAATACTTTCAAAAAATCTGAGAGATGCAGACATTTAAGTAAATCTTCTGGAAGAAATATCAAATAGAACTGGTCTCAAAATTTCAGCCAAAAAAACAAAAACCATTCGAAAAAATATTGCACCAAAATTCATAGAAACACAAAATAGGTAAAATAGAATAAGTAAATTCAAATTTCTCAGAGAAAGTTGGACTGACCATGAATGATTGATCATGTACGCAACAGATTGTCACATGTACAACTAATTTATTTCCCTCACTTACTAGCACCACCTATTGCTAGTGTACTGTTGTGAAACTGCATTTTGAAATAGTCTAATGGCATTTACTAATTCACGTTGTGACTGTTTAACTTCTGTGCATCTTCATGTTCCCATGGCACTCTGAATGATCCATTGGATTTGGAGTGCCAGCCACATAAACTCAATGTCTTCAACTGATATTTCAGCTGTATATCATTCAGCCATCTTCTAAGTGATCTGACAGAATTGAGTTACAACACTCGTGTTCATCCTTTTGAAACCAAGTGTCATCCCAGTGCACATGTGAATACTGGAACAACAAGGGACATCCCAGTTGTGGATCAAGCATCCAACTATAGATTCAGCTTGTACATTTTCTCTGACACCAAACAGCATCAGTGGTGTCTGTGGCTACCTGAGCAGTATTGTGTTCTTCTGTGATTAAGAGGGCAGTTGCAAGTGCTGTAGCTTCAGTCTGCTGACCCACTAGAAAGGTGACTGAAATATCAGTTGAGTATATGAAGTTCTTACAGCTGCACACACTAAATCTAATGGCTTCATTAACTTCTATCTTTTCATGTATTGACATTGCCTCAGTCGTGGTAGAGGAACAAAACACCACCTTAGCTCAAATTTATGAGAGGACTGGTCCCAAGGACTGTTGACTCCTGATGCTCCAGTACTTGAACAATGTAGCCTATAAGTAATATGCCTTGACGAGCATATGAGCCATTTCTTCTTTTTCTGCAGTAATGCTAAGTGCTTGGTCCAAGATCTCGCTGAAACAATATTCTCTGTAGGAAGTATCAGGATATCTTGAATAATTATTTTGTATCAAAGAAAAATTCAGTCAATGAAACTAGAAAATTAAGAGACGGAACTGCTGCCGGGTACTTATCTTCAAGAAGTGAAATGTGTAGTACTGGCAATAAATGCATATAAAGGTGACACACTCGTCACTGAAGCATATATTTAACTGTATGATCTTCTCCAGTCGCACTTGACATTGTCTTCTTATAGTTCCATCTCGCCATATTAACCCTTGATCCATCCATCCCTGACATCATTCTATTTGTGTTTTTCCAGGTCAGCCATCCCTTATCATAACCATGTGGTAGAGTTTAAGATACTCTTTTCCAAACGGGGAAGGGAGACTCCAGGATGAAGTTGTCTCGCATATAGAAGGGACGAGGGTAGTCCTACTGAGAAAGCTCAGTGAGGATGACATAGCAGCAGCAGTGTGAGTCCTTGTTTCACCATCTGAGTCATTCCAACATCATTGGTGGCACTACCTGCTGCCATCCACTTGATCTACATTTTTATCTGTTTGTTTTTCTCTCTCTCTTTCCATCTGTATCATCATACTCGTCTCTCTACCATTCTTTGAAACTATTTAATTATGTATAATTCTATTGTTTTCGTAAATTTTTTTATTCCCATTCCACTTCAGTAGTCATATTTTAATTTACACTGTCTTATTTTTTAAGTTTATATGTAAAGATTGTATGTGTATCAGTTGTCAAACACCTCATTATTCATAATAGATTGGCATTTCAGTTCTTAGGTGTTAGAATTTCCAAAATATTTTTATGGGTTGTGGGTCACTGTTTCACAAGACCTTTCTGGGTACCCTGGAAAGTCACCTGCAATATTGTTTTACAACCTGACACAGTCTACAACCCAGAATTGTTTGTGAAGAAATTGTCACTTGCCGCAAAAAAATTATTTTTCTACATCTCGTGTGTATCTTGTTCCAGCATTTGGAGTGAATTTAGCTCTTGTCCAGCACTCTGCATCATGTATGAGTTTTGTTATTATATTAGTGAAAAAGAATGTGACACCTATGAATATTTCTTTTGGTAGACAAGTATAAAGTTATAAAACTGTTTAAGTTCACTATGTCTTCAGATGTAGATGTCAAGTTTGACTGTATCATGATGCTGTATTGTTCAAAAAGAGTTGCAGAAAGATGAAGTAGTACAATACTCAATTGCAGATTGCACCTAGGATGAAAATTTTACAATAATCCGATTTATATAAGGCAAGTTTTAATTAATTATTCTTCATTTGGATTCTAGATGGTTCAGTTATTTATCCAAATACAGAAAATAAATAACAAATTAAGTAAATCATTTGAAACATTCACAAGTTCGTAGCATGAAGTTGCCATATTCAACTGTCTTTTTTTCTCAGAATTGTGCATCACTGGAATTATAAAGTGCATAGATGCTAGCTCCTTCACCATTTGAAACAACCTTAACTGTGAGTGAATGCTTTGGCTTGAATCGGTAGAATTCATGTAACATTATCGAATGCACTTTCAAGCATGGATACAGATTTGTCTATGGTTCCTTGCAACATGCAGTAGCAAGGTGGTGTGTAGTGAGTTTAAGCAGTCTAAACCTTGCAGACTGTTGTTCTGAATATGTGCATAAGCATGAACAGCCTTTCTTGGTCACACTTGTCTTGATTTGGAACAGCAGTTTCTGAGTTGTATATTTGTTTATTAAAGGTAAATAACTTATTAAAAATATATGAATTTATATAAACGTGTATAAATTAAGGCATGTTCTTTCCTGCTAAAAATGAGTTATGCACTGGAAGGTGGAGAGGTAGGGACATCATTATATTGTGTTTTGCGCCATATCATCCAAGAGTGGCTGCTGCTCGAATTGGACATTCGCCGCCATGGTCTCCAGGATGATCTTGCAGAGGCTGGAGGAGCAGTGGGCTGTTGTGGATCTGCTGGAGGCACCTGAAAGAAAAGTGGAATTAACCAGCATTCTGTGAATTTTATTATTTATGAAACGTAAGTTTATAAATGGTCACAGAGTTTACTTTTGATGAAATAACTACTAATGATGCTGTTATTAAATATTACAAGGAATGCATTATGTCTAGATTGGGAAAGAACTAAAAACAAGAGGTAGAGGGATTGTGGCAATTTTCACAAAGATACTACTATAGGAAAATAAAATCTACTCAGCTTTAGTAGTAGGGTAATAAGTGACTCGACTGAGAATCAAGTTGTAAAGGAGTTATGAGTTGTAAAAGACAATTCATTTTTGAGACTTAGTAGCTCAGCAAGTGAAAAAGTTAAGGGATGGCAACACAGTTAGTGAGTGTGCAATTTAACTTTAACTTCTTTCGACACAAAATTGAACTAATGATGTGCTGTGAGTTAACGGATATGGCACAACAGTCCTAGAAGGTGTCTTAGAAATGTGAGGAATAGTCATAAAGTTATAATTATCACCTAAAAATAAATAAATTGTGAATATGAAACTCTATTGATGGTCCTAGTTCTTCTCTACAGGTACAGCCTTCAGTGTGACGTGTTCTCCAATGATGAATGACTTGGCAAAAATATGGTTGCGCAAGTCAGCATTTTGGCTATTCAGAAATCATTCCACCAATTCATGAATGCCTATGACACAATGATTTCTTCATCCAGGAAAAGAGGAAGAAGTCACTGGATGCCATGTGAGAAGGATAAGAGGGGGGAAAAGGCCGGGGGGGGGGGGGGGGGGGCGAGAATTTGATATCCCAAAGAAGGAGTGTGTGTAACTGTATCCTGTGCAGAATGAAGTGGGATGATTATGTGGAACAAAAAAACCACTGAACAAATTCCTGTAATGCTTTGTCTTGACAGATTACCAAAAGTCACTCTGTATTACCTTGCATGATGACAGATATGTATTTATTTTATTTTTCTAGGTAAAGCTGAATCTACATATTTCCTTTACTTGCTTTGTTCTTTCATCTCGGACTCACAGTAATACACCATGCATCATATAAGGTTAATAAACAACTGATGAAGTCATCTGGATTGGCCTGACACATTCAATATTTCCAGTGCCATCTATGTTCGGAAGGGTTATTGAGTGGGTGTCAGCAAGCAGTTGTGGAACCCAGCGAGCAGCAACCTGTGTCATATTCAGCACATTGTGCGAGATGCCGAAAACTGATCCACGACTCATTTCCACTTTTTCCATTATCACCTTGATTGTGATAAAGTGATCTTCGAGCATCAGGGCCACCATTTCTGCTGTGGTTACCAGTTTTTGACCAAGATATAGAGTACCATTTTATTCTTCATCTTTCAGACTCGTTTGAGCTCACTAAAAGTATATGCAACACCCAACCACTATGTCATATGATTCATTTCTGCTGTACATTTCCACCATCTCAGCATCAACTGCTGCAGTGTTGTCACCTTCAACTTCAGGATAAGAACTGTCCCACAATAATCCTCATTATCAACATGCTGCACTATTTTGTTTTGGCTACTCTACCAATGTGCTACAGCATGGGGATTTTAATGTGTAGCAAGACTGCAGATATATACATGCAAATAACCAAAATATTAATTATATACTTTATTATTTTGAAGTGACAATTAAAACTTTATGACTACCCTCATGTGACACTAAAGGTAATGGTAATTCTTAAACTGTCACACTTTTTAAAAAAGCAAAATACAAATACAGGGGATCAATGAATCTCATTCATATGAGCACTAGCACTGTCACATGTTCTCAAAATAAAAAATGACTGTGACTGTCACAATTCACCATAAATATGGTAAGGAAAGTTCTGACGAAAAGTAAATAATAGGAGTAAAGGAGATAGATCAGAGTAAGCAGAGAAAAGAGACAGGGAGCAGGAGGGAGGGATGGTGGTGGATGGCCTGAAGAGAGGCAGCAGGTGTGTGTGGGGGGGGGGGGGGGAGGCATTAAGTGCAAGGGCAAGGAATGTGACACACAGCAGGCACCAGAGGTGGCAAGCTTGTGCTTGTGCAGTGCTTTATGATCATGATCATTGAACCTGGAAGACATCCTAACCATAATCCTTCCCACCTCTCCTAAGGTGGTATTCTGCTGCCAATCCAACCTAAACAACATCCTGGTCCATCTCTATGCCACTCCCACTCCCAACTCAATGCCACTGAGGTCGCATTCCTGTGGAAGTCACAGGTGTGAAACCTGATTCACCCTCCCAGCACACCCTACTCTAGTGCTGTCACATGTCTATCCTGCCCTGTTCTATCCTATCAGAGGTAAGAACACCTGTGAAAGCAGCCAGCTGTCTACCAGAATGAATGGCCACTGCCAAATTGTGGCCAAGAACAGAGTTGACCACCTAGTGATGGAACATGCTGCTAAGCACAACGCGATCGAATTCTTTCTGAACTACGTAGCTGGAAGTTATCCTTGCAGCACAACCTTCGTTCCGAAAATCCTCCTCCCCTTAATCTCCACTAACCCATTGCACCCACAACCTCTATCCAACAGTCTCCACTTCCTCTATCCTGCACAACTCCCGGTCCACTTCTCCGCATTACAGTCACCAAATTGCACTGCACAATCTCAAATGTTCCAGGGCCCATGTATTTCGTTGCTATCACACAAATGTTTCTTCATAAGATATTTTCGATTCTAATTCTGAGAAGACAATTAAGATGGCTTGCAAGGGAGGCAGGCAATTTGCTAGTTAGTTAAAGAGTAAAAAATCTCATTTTTCAGGAATATCCTTAAACTTCTCCAAATATCTTTACAGCCGTTGTTTGCAGGGAAGGAGCAAATAGGGATCACGACTGTCTGTGGGATTCATTACAGTTAAGTATTTGAGCTCTGGCTTTTTCAGTCCCTATCTAGAACTATTGTTCCTCAAATTCTTTTTAACCCATGGTGTACTAGATAGCAACATAAAACATTGTTTGAGAGTGACTTTTGGTTAGGAGTAGGGAAATTTTCCTATAATGGTACAGGTGGAAGGTGCAAGGGTCCACAGTAAGAAGAGTAGCAAAAATAATACACCAGTGAGCCAAAACGTTACCTGTGTAATAGTGTGTTGTTCTACTTTTCAGACACAGTACAACAGGGATTATGCTTGGCATGGACTCTACAAGTCCTTGACACAATTCCAAAAATATTTGGCACCAAGTGTCTAAGCACATGTCAAGCAATTCCTGCAAATTACAGGATGGTGGTTTACGGCCATGCAGCTGATGCCCGATATGTGTCCCAGTGGGTACAGACCCGGCACATTTGCTGGCCAAGACATCAATATGAGTTCATTAGAACACCACATAGACAGTTATTGTGCCGTAAGATGTCATTGGTACAGGGTGAGACTTAAAGCATGAAGCGATGCAGGTGGTCCGCAATACTGTTCAAGTAGTTCACAGCTGACATGATGTCTTCGATGAGCACCACAGATTCCATCAATGCCCAACTTAATGTACCCCATAGCATAATTCTACCATCACCGGCCTGCATCTGTGGCGCTGTGCATGTTTCACACAGCCACTCACCTGGATGATGGCATGTAAGGACCCCACCATTGACCTAGTGTAATAAGAAATGTGATTCATTTGACAGGTGACACATTTCTATTGATCTACAGTGGAAACTCTGTGATCTTCTGCCCACTGCAGTCATAACTGATGATGTAGCTGGGTCAACATAGAAACATGTAAGGGTCATGTGATGTGGGGCTCCATCTTCAACAATGGCCTTTGAATGGTGTGCTCTGAAACACTTGTGCTTGCACCAACATTGTACTCTGTCATCAGATCTGCCACAAATCGTTACCTATCATGGATTACACAGTGGGGGATCCTCTGACCTCTGTTTTGTGATGAGACGTGATTTTTCAATGCCATATGACCTACTCGTTACTTCACCATTCTTCAACCACTTCCCATAGTTACTGACAACAGTAGTAAGCCAACAGGTGACCGACTTCACAATTTCAGAGATTCTCATTTCCAGCTGTAGCACCACAACAATGTGCCCTTTGCCAGAACTGTTTAAATCAGTGGTGTTCCACATTTGCTACCTGTATCTTCACTATAATGACTGCCCATTCGTCTCTTACATTCTTTCCTTACTACCTCACATGCCTGCAACACCACCAGGAGGCACTGAGCCTCGTGGTGGGCAATGGTCATAATGTTTTGGCTCGACAGTGTAGCGCTTATTGTAACATAATGGGAGAGAGTGGAAGTGGAAAATAAACTTGTGTTAACCATTGGTGTGGGGAAAAAAAGTGCTCAGGTAAGTCAGATACCTAAGTCTGGGGTTATGTAGCAGGTGTGAGTGGAGCATTTGTTCATAGTATGTTGGAAATAGAGACATGAAACTTATATAAAGGTTATGTTCAGGAATAAGGAAAAAAAGGAAAAGTATGTGAAGATGTCGGGAGCGGGAAAAGTAAACTGTAGGAAGGGAGGTAGGAAATATTTGTTTCTGCAGGGCACAGAACAAGGTGCAGGAAACTGAATAAAATGGGTGCTTTTCATAGCTTTGAACTTTGGTTGGAATTGGTTGCAGAAAAAGATATGCACACTTATTTCAGAGCAGAAAAGCAGAAGTTTATGTAATCGCTGTCTTATTTTAGTAATATTACCTATTTTTTTAAAAAAGCGGTAAAGATTCCCCACGAACCATGGACCTTCCATTGGTGGGGAGGCTTGCGTGCCTCAGCGATACAGATAGCTGTACGGTAGGTGCAACCACAACAGAGGGGTATCTGTTGAAAGGCCAGACAAACATGTGGTCCCTGAAGAGGGTTTTGCAAACTTTTCAGTAGCTGCAGGGGCAACAGCCTGTATTATTGACTGATCTGGCCTTGTAACATCAACCAAAACAGACTTGCTGTGCTGGTATTGTGAATGGCTGAAAGCAAGTGGAAACTGCAGCTGTAGTGTTTTCCGGGGGCATGCAGCTTTACTGTTTGGTTAATGATGATGGTGTCCTCTTGGGGAAAATATTCCGGAGGTAAAATAATCCCCCATTTGGATCTCCAGACTGGGACTATTCAGGAGGATGTTTATTATCAGGAGGAACAAAACTGGTGTTCTACAGATCGCAGCGTGGAATGTCAGATCCCTTAATCAGGGAGATAGGTTAGAAAATATAAAAAGGGAAATGGATATAGTGGGAATTAGTGAAGTTCAGTGGCAGAGGAACAAGACTTCTGGTCAGGTCAATATGGGGTTATAAATACAAAATCAAATAACGGTAATGCAGGAGTGGATTTAATAATGAATAAAAAAATAGGAATGTGGATAAGCTACTATGAGCAGCATAGTGAATGCATTATTGTAGCCAAGATAGACACAAAGCCCACTCCTACCACAGTAGTACAAGTTTGTATGCCAACTAGCTCTGCAAATGATGAAAGAGATTGAAGAAATTTATTATGTGATAAAAGAAATCATTCAGATAGTTAAGGGAGACGAAAATTTAATAGTCAAGGGGGACTTGAATGTGATTGTAGGGGAAAAGGAAGGGAGTGAACGGAAGTAGGTGAATATAGACCGGGGGGAGGGGGGGGGGGGTGGTAAAGAATGAAAGGTGAAGCCGCATAACTTAATCATAGCTAACACTTGGTCTAAGAATCATGAAAGAAGATTGTATACATGGAAGATACCTGGAGACATCGGAAGGTTTCACATAGATTATATAATGGTAAGACAGAGATTTAGGAACCAGGTTTTAAATTGTAAAACATTTCCAGGGGCAGATGTGGACTCTGACCACAATTTATTGTTTATGAGCTGTAGATTAAAACTGAAGACATTGCAAAATGTTAGCAATTTAAAGAAATGGGACCTGGATAAACTGAAAGAACCAGAGGCTGTAGAGACTTTCAGAGAGGGTATTAGGGAATGATTGACAAGAACAGCGGAAAGAAATACAGAAGAAGAAGAATGGGTAGCTTTGAATGATGAAATAGTGAAGGCAGCAGAAGATCAAGTAGGTGAAAAGACAAGGGCTAGTAGAAATCCTTGGGTAACAGAAGAGATACTGAATTTAATTGATGAAAGGAGAAAATATAAGAATGCAGTAAATGAAGCAGGTGAAAAGGAATACAAAAACTAAAAAATGACATTGACAGAATGTGCAAAATGGCTAATCGAGATAGCTGGAGGACAAATGTGAGGATGTAGAAGCATGTATCACTAGGGGTAAGGACAGATACTGCCTACAAGAAAATTAGAGACCTTTGAAAAAAAGAAAACCACCTGCATGAATATCGAGAGCTGAGGTGGAAAACCCATCCTAAGCAAAGAAGGGAAAGCAGAAAGGTGGAAAGAGTATACAGAGGGTCTGTACAAGGGTGATGTACTTTAGGGCAATATTATGGAAATGGAAGAAGATGTAGATGAAGATGAAATGGGAGATATGACACTGCATGAATAATTTGACAGAGCACTAAAAGACCTAAGTCCAAGGCCCTGGGAGTAGACAACATTCCTTTAGAACTACTGATAGCCTTGGGAGAGCCAGCCATGACAAAACTCTTCCATATGGTGAGCAAGATGTATGAGACAGGTGAACCACCCTCAATCTTCAAGAACAATATAATAATACCAATCACAAAGAAAGCAGGTGTTGACAGACATGAAAATTACTGAACTACCAGTTTAATAAGTCACAGTTGCAAAGTACTGACATGAATTCCTTACGGACAAATGGAAAAACTGGTAAAAGCCAACCTCAAGGAAGTTTAGATTTCGTAGAAATGTTGGAACAAACGAGGCAATACTGACCCTATGACTTACCGTACAAGATAGGTTAAGGAAACACAAACCTACATTTCTAGCATTTGTAGACTTACAGAAAGCTTTTTGACAGTGTTGACTGGAATACTCTCTTTCAAATTATGAAGGTGGCAGGGGTAAAGTACAGGGTGCAAAAGGCTATTTACAGTTTGTACAGTAACCAGATGGCAGTCATAAGAGTCAAGGGGTGTGAAAGGGAAGTAGTGATTGAGAAGGGAGTGAGACAGGGTTGCTAGCCTATCCCTGATATTCCATCTGTATATTGAGCAACCAGTGAAGGAAACAAAAGAAAATTTTGGAGTAGGAAATAAAATCCATGGAGAAGAAATAAAAACTTTGAGGTTTGCCAAAGACATTGTAATTCTGGCAAAGCACCTGGAAGAGCAGCTGAACAGAATGGACAATGTCTTGAAAGGAGGATATAAGATGAAAATCAGCAAAAGCAAAATGAGGATAATGGAATGTAGTCAAATTAAATCAGATGATGCTGAGGGTATTAGATTAGGAAATGTGACACTTAAAGTAGTAAACGAGTTTTGTTATTTGGGGAGCAAAATAACTGATGATGGTCACAGTAGAGAGGATATAAAATGTAGACTGGCTATGGCAAGGAAAGTGTTTCTGAGGAAGAGAAATTTGTTAACATCGAGTATAGATTTAAGTGTCAAGCAATCTTTCTGAAAGTATTTGTCTGGAGTGTAACCATGTATGGAAGTGAAAGATGGATGCTAAACAGTTTAGACAAGAAGAGAATAGAAGCTTTTGAAATGTGGTGCTACAGAATAATGCTGAAAATTAGATGGATAGATCATGTATCTAATGAGGAGGTACTGAATAGAATTGGGGAGGAGAGGAATTTGTGGCACAATTTGGCTAGAAGAGTTGATCGGTTGGCAGGACTCATTCTCAGGCATCAAGGGATTACCAATTTTGTTCTGGAGGGTAGAGCGGAGGGTAACAATCGTAGATGAATACAGTAAGCAGATGAATACAGTAAGCAGATTCAGAATCATGTAGGTTGCAGTAGTTATTCAGAGATGAAGAGGCTTGCACAGGATAGAGCATCAGGGAGAGCTGCATCAAACCCATCTGTGGACTGATGACCGCAACATCGACACAGATATTTTCAAATGAGGGAAGCTGCTGTAAGAAAAATGCCAGCTGCTTTTATTTGAACACACAAAAGAACAGTTAACACACATATTAATCATTTTCTGCCAAGTAATGTGATAGTGCAGTTAAACAAACAAAATATCTACAAACATGAAATTGGAGGAGCACAAGTAATTATTTTCAGATCTGACAATGATGCACCTAATTCTTATTTCTACTTATTCGCCATGAAATGAATTGGAAAATTAACTTTTGTTCATTGTTTTTATTTTCCATGGATAATTCTTGCCGTATCTGGCTATGGTGTTGAGCATACCAACTAGATATGTTGATTATTTATATGATGGAGTTCATGTTGCCACCTCTATGAGCCCTGAATCCTAAACTACTGTGCCACTTCAGTCAGTATTTCTTACTACACTGTAATTCTGCCTACAATATCAGCAGATGAGAGCTTGAAACTCATCAAGCATATTAATAAATTTAATTCTAAGTCTTCTATAACAACTAATAGTGTATTCTCAATTGAGGTAAAACATTTGCAATTTCTATATCCAATTTGTAACATTTCTGTTAGCTCCATGCTCATGTTGGTCGGAGATATTTTTTAATTATCATGATGTTTGTGACATCTCTTATCCTACAAAATCATGCGTGAGAAATATGACACAAAGACCAGAACCTATGATGTCATAGCTGCATTTAATCGGGTGTGGCTTGATGTGGTACATTAATATCTATGTATTAATGACAAATCAAATCATTAAAGAAATGTTAGAGTTTTTGAAAGCTAATGCTTGTGGAGTTTATATATTTTAGAGACTCCTGAGCATGTGAGAGGTGACAGCGAGGAACTAATGGGGCAGTTAACAAGTACACTGAACACTGTGCATCATACTGTGGTTTCAGGCTTCTGGAGACCTGTGTCCAAAAGGTCTTCAAAGAACTATTTAAGAATGTTGTTTTGAGATGTTCTGTTCCATGAATAAAATATTTGGAATTGTAAAATGACTAATGGTACAAATTTAAAAGACCACTAGTCAGTCACTGGGTACACTTCAGGCTGACAAAATTGTTAAGAAGCTAGTGTCCAATTATATGGTGCATTATCTTTTGAGTTGAGTGCATTCTGAACACCAGATTAATTCTGTAAGTATCTGATCTGCCAGATTATAGTGTTTTAGTGCTCAAAGTACAGTTGCAGTATTACGAGAGATACGTTGAAAAAAAAGTTGCAAAATTAATTATTCGTTTATCCATGTAGATGTCTGCGGTTGTGGTACACATCAAAACTTCTACACCACAACGTATTTTATGAGGTGATAATTAAAACTTTTAGACTACTTCTCATAATACTGATGAAATTTAGAGGTGGAAGGTAATATTCACTAAAAGGGAACAGACAGACATCAGCTTACATTACCTTGAAATGCTTTATCCATGAACAGCATCCATGCCTTTTAAATTTTAACTAATTTAGACCTATTAATATTTGTAATTACAGTAGTTGTTTTTGTCATACTACAGCTGTTTACTGCACAGAACAGTTGTGAACAGGTGGTGTCTTACCGTAGTTACTTCCTGTGGCCCGCTCCTCTGCCGGACAATGACAGTTTGCCTTTGCCGCCGCCAGAGCAATGCAATGACAACACCAGTAACAACAAGAAGGGGAATAAATACTCCAAGCAGAACTGCTGCCTTTCCATCAGCAAGGTACACTGTGATTAATATTATTGTGACAACCACAATGAGTAAGACAGAGAGTGAAAGGCTCCAGAAGTGCAGGCCATAGCTCCGTTCTGAAAATGACAAAGATTTTCACTTTATGGTAAAATGTATTTTGCAACTATTTACTGAATGTATCATATAGCTCACCAAAATACCTTTCTGATTGACATATTAGTTATTCAACTGACATCTACAAGTTATCATTATACCACAATTATTAGTGCAATGTTCAGGCTTATATTTGTTGTGTATCTACCTGTATATTTATGAACACAGATACATGGTATCTGGTAACACTGCTCCTCCCATCCACATTTAGTTATCACTCAGCAAGTTATTTTAATTAAACTACAGTCATTTAGAAGATCCACTACAAATCAAGTTATATATTTTGCTTTTGTGAAAAACACGCATGTGCTGACATCAGTTCTGCCAAATTCTTCCCTTTTCTTCATTGTAGGTCTTGCTTTCTACAGGTGGGTGAAATTAACAAAGAGGTTGACACATGACCAATTACAGAATGGAAGGGGGGAATGGTGTCAGTTTTCTATTATGTGTGTGTGTGTGTGTGTGTGTGTGTGTGTGTGTGTGTGACTGTGTGCAGCAACAGTTTTGTGGTTCTGTTCTGAATTTTTCATACAGATCTTTTTAACATTCAGTATTGAGTTCACTTTTCAGGATAGTAACAGCTTTATCACTTCTCTGTGAACTTTCACTGCTATGCTCCGACACTGTGTTACACATTATAAACACACTACAGAATGTAACAAAATTAACACTGTAAATTAATTCAAAAAGTTGCAACTGACTGTGATAACTAGCATCTGAGGGAGCAGAGTGATATGATAAAAATAACATGACAGAACGTGTCACCAAACTCGTTCTCTGAGTGGTTGTTGCTGTAAAATTTGTACTGTTAACATCTAGATGTTAGTCACTATTACTTTGACGTTGTTATAATCTACTCAATCCTCCCCATATTTTCACCCTCGTCGGTAGTCCCAAAAAGAAATTTCATAAAATCCCTGTTATCAATATAGTCATGGCACATATTTCTTGTGCATACTAGTCACATTTGATGCTTCTCAGGTTCTCTCTTTTCAAGTTTAATGCAAAGTTTAATTTTGATCAACTTTCTCTTCCATAAAACCACTTATCACTTAAATGAAGTTATTGTTGAGATATACCTTTGTTGCTCAGGAGCTGTAGGAAATAGGGTACTATCTCCCAAGAGTTGCATCTTGTTACAACTTTATCTCCAACCACTTAAAAAATGTTATTTACTAGCTGAACAAGGGGGCAAAATGTCTAAGATTCTAGACTCACATTTAAGAGGGGCATGGCTTAAATCCTTCTCCAGTCATTCAGATTTGAGTTTTCCATAATTTCTCTACATCACTAAATCTGAATATAAAAATGGTTGCTTTAAAAAGGAGTGCCCCATTTCCTGCCATAACTTTGCCTAATTTTGTGCTCTATATCTAAATACTCCATAGTGAAACAGGATGTGAAATCCTGATATTCCTTCCTTACTTTCATTGTGAGCTGCCAAAGAATCATTCCTATTTAATTTAATCTCTCATTCTCCCCCACATCTCACCAGAACACTTATCGTTTAATCTGTGTTGCATAACAACTTATATTCCTGCCTTTGACCATGCTGATGATATCCCGGAGCCCATGACTCCTCACCACTTATTGAATTGGTACCAGGAGACTTTTCATGAGGGCTTCATCCTTGAAATTGGTGAGGAACTCCAGGCCAGTCTGGACTGGCAGGGTATTCTTTCTGTTCAGCATGTTCAGAAAGTCCATAAGGACAATCTCATCGATAGCAGTGCCTTTATTCTGGCATTTGAGGAGGTATTCTCCCAGATGAGGTCAAGATTGTGTGTTTTTGGTGTTATGTGAAGCTATACATCCTGCCACCCATTAGGTGTTTTCGGTGTTTACATTTCAGGCACATATCTTTCCTCTTTACAGCAGTATGCAGTGAATGAGGGAAGCTCCTGGTGTTCCACCATCCGTGTGTGTTAATTGTCAGGTCCACTACTTTCCATGCTCATTGGATTTATTAGAAAGAAAGGGAGATATAAGAGTCATTTATCCCACAATGGGACTTGCCAGAAATATGACCATCTTCCCCCTGTGTCTATGGCATCTAATTTTGTCTCTCTTATGCCCTTTCTGTTTCCTCCCCCCTCCTTGCCCCAGTTTCACCACTCTCTCCTCTCCACTTTCCCTGTAGCTCCCAAACTCTCTCCCCTCTGGGTGTTGTTCCCCCTTCCCGGCCGGACAAGTGTCTGCCTTCTTCAGCACCTGCGGGTGCCTCCTCCTGGGATCCCATACCCCGGCATCTCTTAGACCGAAGGCCTGCTCTCTCCAGGCCCTGCCCTCCTCGACCTACAAAAGAGAAGAAGAAGAAACATAAGTCCCAGGACAAGTCCCCTCCAGTGGCCTCGGAGCTGCTGACTCTCCCCTCACAACCTGAGTCAGATCTCTTGTTTATGGATGTCACACCATCCTTGTTCATAACGGATAGTGGCATGGGGGTTTGATGGGTTTCAGCCAATTTCTCTCCCATCTGAATCTCCATTCTGTACTTATTCAATTGAATTGTAACAGATACTACCATCACCTTCTGGAGTTGCAATCCCTTATTTCCTTTTTACCCCATAGCCTGTCTCATTCTCCAGGAATATCATTTTACTGGTGCTAACTCACCAACTCTTCATGGGTTCCATGCTTTCTGCTGGAACTGGTGGCATCTGCACGTTGGTCAGTATGGACTTATTAGTACATGGGTCCCCCCTTCATACCATACTGGAAGCAGCTGTTGTGTACATCCACTTGGACTCTGCAATCATAATTTGCAATCTCTATGTTCCTTCGCTGCCCTAACTTCCCTCCTTCAGCAACTACACTCTCCCTTCCTCCTTCTTGGGGATTTTAATGCCCATCCCCCCTTGTGAAGAAGTGCTTTCCTGTCTAGTGGGAGTCTCCTCATAGACCAGTTTCTTGCAGAACACAACCAGTGCCGTCTTAATGATAATTCCCCTACCCATTTCAGTGCTGCTTATAGTACTTTATTTGCCATAGATCTTTTGCTCACTTCCCTTCCCCTTCACCCTTCATTAAACTGGTTACCACACAATGATCTCTTTGATAGTGACCGCTTTCCATTGGTTTTCTTATTCCCCTCCCATTTCCTGAGGCCAGTTTAACTCATTGTGCTTTCCATCATGCTGAATGGACTCTATATACTGCCCTGGTCATGTTTCCCCCTTCTTTGTCAGGTTGTATTGATGAAGTCATCCATGACATGTCTAATACAATTATATCAGTATTGCCATCCCCCAACTGAAAGGCCCCTTTCACCACCAGCCAGTCTCATGGTGAAGCACATCCACTGCTATCACCATCTGGGACTTCCACCAGGCTTTGCAATGCCTAAAGCAGCATCCACCCTCCATTATTACTTTTACTTTTAAACATCTTCACAGCAAAGCCTATTACTTAATCAAACAGAGCAAGTGGCTGTGTTGGAAATGCTTTGTCTCCTAACTAGGTTCTTCTGTCTCTTCATCACAGGTGTGGGCTATGTTTCATACCTTCCAAGAATGCCAATGGCAGCCTTCCATCCCTGGCTTTGCCCTTCTGTGTGGCCTTTGTACAGATCCATCAGTTCTCTTGGAACACCTTGCAACCTATTTTGAGATGCATTGGCGTCAGCCTCCTATCCAGCTGTCTACCTCCTCTGGAAATAGTGGGCTGAAGCTTCCCACTTACTTTTTACCCCTTGTCATATGGAATTCTCCAATGAACCTTTTGCTACATAGGAACTTCTTCTGGCCCATTCCTCTTCCCATGATTCTGCTCCTGGCCCTGATTCTGTCCATAATCAATTGCTTCAACACCTCAAACCACCACAACAACAATATCTCCTCCAGATTTTTAACAATATTTGGCTCTTTCTCTCAATGGAGGGATAGTATTGTGGTTCCTGTCCTTAAGCCCAGTAAATATCTATCATCCCTTGCTAGTTACCGGCCAATCAGTCTTACCAATGTCCCCTGCAAATTGTTTGAATGCATGGTAGCTCAACAGTTCAGATGTGTCCTTGAATCTTGGGACCTTTTGTATCCTCACCAGTGTGTCTTTCGTGGGGACGGTCTCCAATCGGTCATCTGCTTTGATTGGTTACCACATTTCGGCAGGCCTTTTCTCAATGGCACCATCTTGTCGCAGTGGCTTCTGTAGCACCATTGGTCATCCCTGCTGTGTATGTGGATGGTTTCTGTCCCCCACACAGTGGCCTCTTTGGAGTGACAGCTCCAACAGGCCATTCTACATGGCATAGACACTAACA
The DNA here is from genome assembly GCF_023897955.1 of Schistocerca gregaria. Classification (NCBI taxonomy): domain Eukaryota; kingdom Metazoa; phylum Arthropoda; class Insecta; order Orthoptera; family Acrididae; genus Schistocerca; species Schistocerca gregaria. The sequence goes on along the minus strand of NC_064926.1, from coordinate 347,530,268 downwards.
CCTGTTAGTTGTCCCCCAGTTATGTTTCTTGCTTGATTGCCCCGTATCTGCCTTCTGAAGATTGGATCTTCCTGTAAACTCAATGCATGGATCCCCATCTTTATCAGTCCTTACTTCTTCCCCTTTCTGGACTATGGTTGTCAAGCTTATGGCTCAACTGCCCTTTCCACACTGCTTCTCTTGGACCAAGTCCACCATTGTGTTACCCATGTAGCCACTGGTGCCTTCCACATTAGTCCTGTTGATTGTCTTCTGGTTGTTGCTGGGATCCAACTCCCCCGCCCCCCCCCCCCCCCACCCTCACCCCCCCCCCTTTCGGTTTAGCGATCCCAGCTCCTGGTTTCCTATGCCGTCATTATCTGCTCTTTTCCTTCTCATCCTTCATATTCTGCTTCGGGACATCACCTGCATGCTTCCCGTCCTCAGATGGGTTTACCAGTTGGGCTCTGCCTTGCTTCTCTTCACTATGATTTCTATTTCCCCTCTTTGTCTTGTTCCCCACGTCTCTCCCAAGCACTCCCTATTGGTTATTTCTTCTGCCCCTGATTCAGATGCAATCTCTTCTGGATACAAAAGCCTCAATTACTCTTGTGGTGTTCCATTGTTATTCTGGTCACTCTTATGGGAGTTTTGGGATGTTATTGTTTTTTACACCAGTGACTAAATCTGCCTATCAAGTGGGATATCCCTTCATGTCCTTTGTCGGCGCAGAACACCATCTTTTACCTGCTACATATGGCATGTCTGCTGAACTGATGGCCATCTCCCAGGCCCTCTGATTTATTAAACAGTCCTCCCCTCCCAAATTTTCTTATGTACAGACTTGATGAATGGCCTTCAGGCTATCTTCTGGTGCTTTTCCCAGCCCCCCTAAGTCCCTGCCATCCAGGACCTTCTTGCTGATTTTGACTATGCTGCTTGTTGGTTTACCTCCTTTAGATTCCCGGCCATGTGGGTATCTTGGGTAATGAGCTTGCTGATCATCTGGCTTTGGGGGCAGACACCTATACCCCATCTTCCATGACTCCTCCAGGTGCAGATTTGCAGCTTCACATCAGATTCCTTTTCGCTCATTTGTGGGCCAACTCTTGGGGGACCAACCCCCTGTCTAATAAACTACATGCAATCAAGGTACCACATGGTGTTATTCCCTCCTTGTGTACTGGCGGGAATCTTCCATCCTGTCTTCCTATTGGCCACACCAGGTTAACCCATGGTTTTTACTCCATAAGGAGCTGCTCCCCCCCCCCCCCCTCCCGCTCACACCTTTTAGCTTCACACTAAATATGCCCTCCCACCTTTCTTGTCCCAGGTGTTAGCAGATGACCCTTGCATGGTTACATCAGTCCTCAATTTTCTTCATGAAACTGGTTTATCCTCCCAGATTTATCTACCTGAATTTCCTTCCAGAACTTTTCCGATCATTTTGTCTGGTCTTTTGTGTTATTTTGTTGCTCCTTTTCTTGTGTCTTCTTCCCCTGGTGTTGTCCCTGTTGTGTCATGATCAAGGTATAGCGTGGGGATCAGTATGGATCAGCGGTGGTCCTCACACTGTGCATAGTGCCTTTGGGGGCACCCCCTGCTCTCGCCCTTGCCCTCCCTCCCTCCCCCCCTTCTCCTGTTCTTTACTTTTCCTACCGCCCTGATATTCATTTGCCTTTTTGTTTGTCCATTTTCCTTACCATTGACTGGACTGTGCTGTTTTTGTTGTTTCTGTCACCTTAGATTGTGGGACCAATGACCTCACTGTTTTGGTCCCCTCCCAACCCTGCCCAGTCAATAAAACTACTTTTTCATTTGTTCAAACACTTCGTAGTTACTATCAAAGGGATAATGTACCTCACTCAAATTTCTTTTGCACTGGCTCAACGTCCCTCTTGTTTGCGTAGCATGGCGGTGCTCAGTGTTAAGTCTGCCAAGTACATATAATTTTATTTAACTCTGGCTTTTGGTCAGTGAGATCAGAGATTGGCAATAATTACATTTCAGTGTCTGGATGTCAATTTCAGACCTTTGTATACTGTATTCATGAAGTTCAAAAATTAGAAATCAGGGAAATAATTGTATGATGTACTATGAACTACAAATAAACCGCATGTTTAAATACAGTGAACATGCTAAAGGCATTCAGTTTTCTATCTGATTACTTAGTATGATACTTAGTTGCATGTACCATAAACCATTTTCATGATTTCTATTAAAATGATTACACACCAGTTGGTTCACAGAGTAAGTATTCTGGATTATTTATGTATATGGCTGCATGTTTGTCATTTGCAAATTGCTAAATATCACACTGGCTTAATCTGAATAAAAATGAAACAATGGAAACCCCATGCTGAAATACCAACAACATTAGGAAAAGGACAGATTGCTACTCAAGGTAAAAATAGAGTTGCAAACAGGCATTAATGACAAGACTGTTACATTGGGCCAGTCCATTCCAAGCTGCCAGAGACGGTAGTTCTTTGTGTGTTGTGTATGTGCTTTCCTTTTCTGTGTGTGTGTGTGTGGGGGGGGGGGGGGGGGGGGCATGCATGCCATGTGCTTTTCTGAAACACCCTTTGACTGAAAACTAAATGTGTAACAGTCTTAGTTAACGCCTGTCTGTAATTTAAAGCATCATCTTAAGGTAGTAGCCATCTATCCTTTTCCCAATATTGTCGCTACTCCTGCAACAAATGTAGCACATATTGAACAATTTAAATATTTATCTGTTAAGATACACATACTACAACCATTTAGCTGAATTCTCTATGAAATAGAAGGAATTGTTCAGAAGGAATGATTTTAGATTACTTGAAAATATACAACAACTATCCACTTTTTATGTAATTTTATTTATGCCAAATTGCTTTTCAGTTTTTCACCCATGTTCAGTTGTTACATAACACTTACACAGGGTGAACATTAATAAAACAGACAAACTGTAGGGATGGGTTCCTGACTGGAAATAGAGGAAAAGAGGTCGTCCGAACGTGTGTCTGGAAATGCCGCAATAGATGGCATTGACAAATAAAAGTTCCTCTGACAACATGAAACGTGTTTCTTGTGTGATTGACACAGCATACAGTAAGCAGCAAAATGGTCTGGTATTCATGTTGGGATCAAGCCCAGATGGTGTTTGTGTATGGCCAAGCAGATGGAAATGGTTGAGAAACAGCACAGCTACACGAAAAGAAGTACCCTCACAGACACCAACCACACACACAACACTTCAAGCCCTTTTTGGGCATTTGTGTGTTCACATAATCGAACTTTGGCTTACAACATGATGGTAGGCCACTTGCTTGGAGCCTGTACTAGGGTGTGTCTCAATATCCTGTAGAACCTGGTCCTCCAAATCTGGTGTACACAGTCCGCCATCTCCCTGCAAGTTCATCTGTCTGATAGGATCCATGATCACACAAACTCCTAAAAAGGGCTCAAAATTTTGTGTGGTGTTGTTGGTGTCTGTGAGGGTACTTGTTTTGGTATAGCTGTGCTGTCTCTCGACCATTTCCATCTGCTTGGCCGTACACAAACACCATCTGGGCTTGATCGCGACATGAATAGCAGACCATTTTGCTGCTTACAGTATGCTGTGTCTATCACACAAGGAACACACAGCATGCAGTCAGAGGAAGCATCATTCATCAGCACCATCTACTGTAGCAACGACGCATTTCAGGACACATGTTCATTAGAACCCTTTTCTTCCATTTCCAGTGAGGAATCCACCCGTTTGTTGGTTTTATTAATGTTCGCCCTGTATACATATCAGCATTAAGTTTATGTTCATTGTATTTTGAACACTGCACAGGCTTTCATTCTGTACCTTGTAACTCTTTGGTTTTATTTATATACATAACACAAACCTTTAGATTAACTGGTATACCGGTGCACTGCAGCCTGCCATAAGGCTGAGTTATAAGCCTCTTGCATCAAAATGAAATTGAATTGTCCTATGAAACCAATGAACCCATTGCTGACACAGGAAGGACCTGTAAGCTGTAGTCCAACACAAATTTCCATGTTGACTGTGTATACCATTTTAGCATGAACAAGAGCAAAATATTTTATTCCATATTTATTTGGTTTTGAGGGTATGTACTGCCAAAAAACACATCTTCAAAAACCTGGAAACATCTTGTCTATTGTGATGATTTCCTCGGCGCAATAGTGCATTTGACAATTTCCGCGAACTTTTCAAAAACTTCACAAACAGGAGTTAGCTGTTCAACTTTTCAGTTGGGCTCTGCGCCAGTGTATTTCTTCTGGTAATTCTGAGTGAGTGTAAAAGACACCAGCACCAAACTAATGACATAAAATTGGACTTCTTTGCACAAATTTACTGTTTAATAATATTTATGTAGTGAAAATTGTAACTGCTCAGTGGTCGTTTCAAAATTTCGGGCCTTTATATTTTATTTTTTTGTGTTTAATAATAGTGTTTTTTTGTTGTTTTTTTTACATCCATTTTCCTAGTAGTAGTGGTCCCTCCAGACATCTCTCAACCCGTGCCCACGTTCTGCCCGCCTCGGCATTGTCCAGGGCATTTCCGCCGCTTTGCATCAATTTCGGGAGAGGTGGGGGGGATCTAGTACCTTCCGTTGCGGAAGTCGAACACGCGGCAGAACAAATGGACGTGGTCAGCCCATAGAGGGCTCCGCCTCCGCGGCGGCTATTCCGCGCAACCGCTAAGCCACGTGCAGACAGCGGCCAATACCCGCTCCCTCCAGTTCCGTATATAGGGACCCGCTCTGCCCTAGTCCAGCCAGTCTGGTACTCGCTCTGGATTTCGTTTCTATCTCAGCGGTACTGCGTTCTGGTCGTTGCTTGTTGTTGACATTTGCCTGGCTCTGGTTCCGAGTGGATTGACGTTTGGTGTTGTGGATTCCACAAACCTCCGTTGTTTATCTCTTCCTTGTTGTGTCGCTCATAGTCGGTCGTGGTTGGTTGTTGTCAGTTGTTGGTCTGTCGTCCAACTCGTCCTGTGTTTACCCGGTGGTGCGTGCGCCAGCGGCTTCCCCGCCTGGCGGCTCCGATTCACAGCCCAAGGCGTTCCCGCTGTTGGTTGTGGTTAACTACAATTTTCATACAATATGTTTCTGTACATTTCCATGAAAGCCCACTGATTATGTTTAAATCACTTAAGTTGAAAATATGAGATAATAGGTGAATTCAAAATCTGTGCCAGTCAGGCTCATTAGACCCAAACCTAGGCGTCCGGCCATCCAGATTTAGGTTTTCCGTGATTTCCCTAAAGTGCTCCAGGCAAATGCCTGGTTCCTTTGAAAGGGCACAGTCGACTTCCTTCACCGTCCTTCCCTAATCCGATGAGACCGACGACCTTGCTGTCTGGTCTCCTCCCCCACAACAACCCAACCAGGAGTCCGATAATAGCGCCTGATAGAAGGTTAACTTCCTTCCATTCCACTTTATGGGCAGATGGTCATTAGGGACAGTAAAACCGAAAGAGTTACTCAAAGTACCCTCTGCCACACACCGACAGGTGGCTTGCGGAGTGTGGATGTGGATGTGGATGTAGATGTAGAAAACATGAAGAATTACCAGCACTCCAGCAACGACAGCACCACCCTGGCTCGTGCTGACTGCCTCTGCCAAGCAGTCACTGCTGGAGCAATGGTTAATTATTATTATTATTATTCGTGTTTTATGTTCCTATTAATACATCATGATAAAACGCAATAAACTAATCTGGCACTGCTCTAACGAATGCACAACCACAGTTCCGATTTAAAAGTAATTATGTTTGTAATGATTTACAAACAGACACTTTTGGTCGACAATGGGCATCGTATGACATATGTGATGAGCAGGATTTGATTTGCTTGGGCAAAAACGAAATTGCAAATATAAGTGGAAACACCAAAGACAAAGCGGCTGACGACCCAGACGAGAGACACGAGGTATGAAAAGCAGTCAAATGAAAACGAGACAGATAATAAACAGATTACTTTCTTTTTCTATTTTAAAAGTAATCGCCACAGCTATTAATATGTTTACACCCCTGTGAAACAAGGTAATCGTTGCCTTCATGGGAAAATGTTAGCAGTTGTCTACGGGACCATGATTGCACCCAGGTGTTCATCTCTTTGTCTGGAGCAAAACGACGACCACGACTGTGTTCCTTTAGGACTCCAAAAACATGGAAAACGTATCCTACAGTCCCGATCTCTCCTCAAAGAACGTTTTTTAAGTCAACGGGTATGCTTGTAACGATTTTTTCATTTAATATCTGATATTTTTGAGTTTCTCAAGGTAAAAGAAAAGCAGGAACGAAAATCAGAGCATCCACGATGGATTGCAGACCTATCACTTTAGGTTAACTTGACTGTACGCTACCCACAGTAATCAGATACAAGGTGAGAAACAATTTTTTTTTTATTTGGTGGAGAAGCATTTAAAAAGGAAAGCACACTGTGGAAGGGGCAACTTGTGACAAAAAAAGAGTCTATTTTCCTGTGTTCATTGGCGTTGAAGAAAATTCGAATTTTCAGTATTCGTTGGGGCGTTTTGACATAATAACTGTAACAGTTTTCTAAACAATTTGAAGGCACTAACAGTCTTACATCTGTTTTCGAGACCGTTTGTCGTTCCATTTGAAACGGCGCCTGTACATGTGCAGATGGAACCTACTGATCTATAATGTAATTCATGTTTAAAAGATTTTTTTTCCTGTAAAACTGTCGTCCAGGAGCTCTGCACTGTTTTCCCGGGGAAGAGTTTCCAGTCTGCATAATGGGGTTGCAAACGTGATACGATGTTTCGATCAAAGGCTTTCTTTGATTATGAAACTAGCCGTTTCATGATTACATGGCAATCTGAGTGACAAAAATCTGCGACATTGTGGGCGTCTGTCCGCGTGCCGACAGTCTGTACCAGATAAAAATTTTATTATGTTATCAGCGCGTCAAAAATAAATAATATAAAATTTATTGTTTGTGAGCTGCGTTGTTATGATGTACAGAGTTCCTAGCGCGAATGCATTGCTCTCTTTATGCGGCGCGTGCACAGTCCCTCCCATTTCCCGCACAGCCAGCTTGGTGTGTCAGTGGGGGAAGTGGTCAGCTATGCTACAGAGCCCACCACGCGAGCGAGAGCAGTGAACATAAGCACAATTCTTGGCCGTCGCTGATGTAAATGATATAGGCGACAATCTGAGCAGTCCTCTTAGACTGTTTGCATATGATTCAGAGAAGCCAGCCCGGATACTATGCGCATTAGCACGCTGTTTCCAGGATTCGGGGAGGCACGCTGGCCCCAGCTCCAATCCTCGCGGCAGGTGAAGGGGGACACCCGCTGGGCTGGTCAACCTGGACAGTTTTTAGGCGATTTCCCACATCCAACCAGGTGAATACTGGGCTGATACCGATGTCCCGCTTCAGTTACACGATTCGCAAACATTCAGAGAACGTTCACCCACTTTCACGTCGGATACACCTAGACACGGACAGATATGGATTATACGAGTTCCGTTCCAGAAATGATAAGGTGGCGACCGGAAGGACATCCTGCCACCCTCTATCACAAATAAAGCCAAGTCCGACATTTAACATGCCGACCCGATGAAGATAAGGAGTGGAAAAAGATCTGCTGTGACCTCATCCACACGAGTAACAAACAGACCAGGAAAATTAGCCCGAAAAAGGCCGCACTGGTCAATAAATATGTGCAGGGTGCAAATAATTTTAACTGATGGTAGGCATCCCAGGTAAGAGTTAACTAAATTTGCGACGATTTCTTGCTTGTGTTTAAAGTCTGAGGGCCGGGAAGCCATGAAATTCTTTGACGTTTTTCAGTTTTTCGCTTATAATTAAAAAACGATACATCCTACAGAGTCACGTATGAAAGTTATAGAACATCAAATGCTGCGTAAAAAGAGCTCCAAAATTTTAAAATTTACTCACTTCTTTGCAAAGATGCAAATAAAAACGTAAAAGTTTTCGTAACGCTCAGTTTCTGCTAAGACGTTTTTTGAAGTAAAATGCCTTATCATCTTCAGTCGACCAAATATTCAAAATTAAGAGCAATTTAATTAGGTACCTGCTTACATCGGTAGTCACCATATTTATTAATTTATTTATCCAAGTAGGTAGTTTGGTTCAAATTGCTCTGAGCACTATGGGGCTTAACTTCTGAGGTCATCAGTCCCCTAGAACTTAGAACTACTTAAACCTAACTAACCTAAGGCCATCACACACATCCATGCCCGAGGCAGGATTCGAACCTGCGACCGTAGCAGTAGCGCGGTTCCAGACTGTAGCGCCCAGAACCGCTCGGAGTAGGAAGTTTACAGTGTTTTGTGTTAATTACTTCTGTTTAAGGTAATCGTGCAAGGAGCATCTAAAGAAAGAGAAAAAAAGCATGGGAAATATTCAGGGGAAAAAATTTAAGGAAGTGCAGTTTCTGCGGAAGAACCGAGTAGTGCCCCTATGAGCCGTGAAGTGTACAGTAAAGATGAATGTTGAAGCAGTCTATGTCGGTCCTGACACTTTTCCCTTTCCATGCGAAGTCACCACAAGAACTCGCGTCATACTTTGCCTTTGAGTTAGTCCCATATCCATTAACTCTTTTTCATGATGATGAAATAATGCGCAAGACAAGAAAATCATACCTCCTTAAAGTGTTCTATCCAGTCAGTGTTAAAATCACAAGCAACACAGACATAATATTTGACACATATTCCTCTTACACCGAACTGTGTGGAATACTGATGAAGTGTTTTTCTCCATCCTTGAAAAGTTCGTTAACTATGTAAAGAAGCACTTTGGGTCGAATTGCAACATAGTGTTTGATGGATATCCTGACTAGAGAGCTGAACAAACCATTATATCTGTTGAACGCGCCCGAAGAGCCCGCACTACATCATCCCTTCTCTTTTATCGATATGACAGTGTCACCAACTATGCCAAAAGAACGTTTCTTACAAAACGAACTTAATAAGAAACATCCCATCCCAATGTTGATAGAAAATTATGTGGTGAAGCATATCAGGTCAACCAGGATATTGAGGACCCAGATCCATTGATTATTGGCACAGCTACAGAAGCGTTGAAACAGAGAGGCAACGCTTTCGTTGCCGGGAAGATACTGTTTTGTTGTTTCTGCTGACTGGCCGCATAACTGATAGTACCGAGCAAGGAGAACCCGTCACCAATATCTTCCTTCTGAAACATGGAAAAGACAAGCAAGAAATATTCATTTACACCCCCGACAGTTGTAAGCTCTCAGAAAAAGCTAAAAAAATGTACGTTATTTCTTCAGCGGCTGTGACGCCACCTGTACATTTCTGCGACAGGAGCAAATCAAATTAGTAAACACATTTCAAGTGGACACGAATCTCCAACACGTCGCCTCAGACTTCATCGATCCCAGTGGCTCTCCTAATATTGTCGCTGAGACAGGAGTAGAATTCATTGTGTGTTTGTACACGGATGGCAGCTCTGAACCTTTGAATTAAATTCGTCTAGAACTGTCCAAGAAAGGTGTGATGTATGTGATTGTAGGCATTCTCGGCGTATGAGTTTCGTAACCATCATCTTCATAAGAAGATGATGGATACAAAATTCATTTAAACGTTGCGACAAGGCGACGTCACCACTCGGCCTATCACCCGAGAAGGTTTTATCACTGTACCAGAGAGCTTTATGGAAAAATAATAACGTCAGTTCGGCATCGGCCTATCACCCGAGAACGTTTTATCATTGTTCCAGAGAGCTTTATGGAAAAATGTCAGTTCGGCATGTCTGCCTCCCATCGAAGCTGCCACTCGCCAGCACTCCCGCAGGGTCTAATCGTAGGTTCAGATCTGGAAGAACAATCAACCGGATCCATTGAAATGGGAATGGGAGACGACAAAAAACGGTATGATCCCCATTGCAGGCACCAACCACAAGCGCTTCAGGAACTGCTCAACACAATAACTTGCACGAGCAAGAAGGGAAGCCAAGCACTATCATTTCTCCAGGAAAGCGTCCGTAAAGCGCTCGTCAACTCTCTATCAGATGAGAACATTCGAGGATGAGACTGACAATGTCGAAGAGGAAATTGGTTTAGATCCCATGCAAGAGGAAGACGAAGGATTGGACGACGACGTTCCTTCGTAGATACCGTCTTCGTCGAAAAGCAGAAAGACGTAAGAAAAGTAAATTGTAAATGAAAGTGAATAAAGAAAGTTTGTAAAAAAAAAAAACCTTCATTAATTTCATATTGCACCCGAAATTCTTTTCCATTAATAAAACCTTCATTTTTAAACTCGTTTAGTATCATGTGATTCTTGAGTTTCTTCCGGCGTATTTGATAATCAAAATATCCACGGGTGTACTGCCGGTCTACAGTGTTGTCCAACGGGCCGTTGGACACTAGACCGGCAGTACACCCGTGGATATTTTGATTATCTTTTACTGTCATGTTGGACTGGCATGCCAATTATTTAATATTAATATATAGTGCTAACTAGTTAGGTAGGTAAGTAACGAAACTGCCCTTAAATCTGAATATTTGAACGAATGTGTGTCACTTGAATTCACAAAAATGTCTCAGCAGGAATTGAGCCTTACGAATACTTTCACTTTTTATTTGTATCTTTGTAAAAGAGTGAATAAATTGTGTAATTTATGAGCCATTTTTGTGCAGAATTTGATGCGCTAAAACGTTAATATGGGTGAGTAAATTTTAAAATTTGCGAGCCCTTTTTACGCAAAATTTGTTGCTTTATACCTTTTAATATGTGGCACTTTTGGACTAGTTGTTGAGTTATAGTCATTGGAACATGAGCATAACTCACTTTTTGGCCAAGTTGCTAAAAATTGCCGATTGTTGACGAGCGATTATGGCAAAACGGCTTAACCGATTTTAACTTTTACGTACTACACGAAATTTTACGCTGTTTCATTTTGATATTTTGAAAATTTTCTGTAAGATGTGTTGCTTGGCCCAAATTTTCGTGGGTTTTCGGCCCTAAAAGGTTTAGCACAAGTCAGAAATCAACGCAAACTCATTTTACTCTTATTTGGAATGTCTAAAGTAGATCAAAATTATTTAAAGTTTGCGCATATGTACTGGTGAGCAAATGTCTAATTTGCTTACATTATAAAAGGAAATCATTAAATTTCGATTATACGATAAATTATACAAATTTAAAGGCTGTCAGTTCAACTAAATATCTAATTATTACAAAGACGAATAACTTAAACTGGTATAGAAAATTTTGTAGAAATACTGAACCAAAGAATGCGTTTTATTGGCACAACACTTACAAAGTGCAACAAATCTGCTAAAGAGGGAGCCTACATTACGCTTATCCCCCTCTGGGGTATTGCTGCGCAGTGTGGCATCCTTACCAGGTACGATTGACGGAAGACATCGAAAAAGTTCATAGAAGGGCAGCTTGTTTTGTATTATCTCTAAAAAGGGGATAGTGTCATGGTAGTTAACAAAACAAAGGCGTTTCTCGTTGCGGCGAGAACGTTTCAAAAATTTCAATCACTAATATTCTCCTCTGAACGCGAAAATATTTTATTGACTCCAACCTACTCAGGGAAGATGATCATTGTAGTAAAGTAAGAGAAATTGGAGCTCGCGCGGAAGGAGTAACAAATCCGTAGGGACAATACAACCCTTCTAAGGCTGCATGTGTACACTGTTGGTGATGTGGTTGTGAAGTGGAAAGGTGAAGGAACAACCACAGCTAAACCAAGGCCATGCCGACCTCAAGTGCAGAAGGACAGGGACCATAGAGTATTCTGGAGGGTCGTTGCAAAAAATTACATGAAAATCAGCGGAAGGAATTACTTGTGAGTTCCAAAGCACTACCAGCAGTCCTGCTAGCACATCGACTGTGCGTGTGGAGTTAAAAAGAATGGAGTACATTGATCCACCAGCTTCTTTGTAATTAGTGCTAAGTGTAGTTTGCTAGTGTAATGAGTAACGCCAGTGCCCAGTGGATGACTGGGAACCAGTGATTTGGACCGATGAATCGCGCTATATCCTTTGGCAATGCAGAAAGGTTTGGGTCTGGCGAAAAGGAAGTTACCTGCCATTATGTGTAATACAAACAGTGTAGTACGGAGGAAATGGTGTCACGGTATGGCGGTGTTTTTCGTGGTTTATGCAGTGGTCCCTTATTACGCTCATGATAACGCTAATGCAGAAGGATATGAACACATTTTGTAGCTTTGTGTACTGCGTAAACAAACAGGAACAGTTCAGAGATGCTGATTGTATCAGCGTGAGAGTGCTCGCTGTTATAAAGCAGCATCTGCGTGGCAATGTTTTGTGGTCAGTAACATTCCTGAAACTGTCTGGCCTATCCAGACTCCCAGCCTGAACTCAGTCGAATACCCTTGAGACGAGTTAAAACGTCGACTTTAGCCCATCGTTACCTTCTCTACTTTTGGCTGTTGAGGAAGAATAGGCTGCCATTCTCCCGCAGACATAGTGTGAATAATTTACCTGGGACAGAGGAGTGCTGTTCAGAAACTACGAGGTTTGCTGATACACAAGTATACTGATAGACACACAAAACACATCCACATCAGACACAGCCAAGAGAACTGGAAGTCCTACAAATGATTCACAGTAAACAAGTTAACCATAAATCTTGCAAAAACTCCAGTTATGCAGTTCCATTCAAATAAAAATGACTTATAGGTACCAGAAGTAGAGATCAATGAACACATACTAAATGAGGCTCCATACACGAAGTTTCTGCCAGCCGCAGTGGCCGAGCGGTTCTAGGCGCTTCAGCCTGGAACCGCGCGACCGCTACGGCCGCAGGTTCGAATCCTGCCTCGGGTATGGATTTGTGTGATGTCCTTAGGTTAGTTAGGTTTTAGTAGTTCTAATTTCTAGGGGACTGATGACCTCTGATGTTAAGTCCCACAGTGCTCAGAGCCATTTGAACCATTTTGAACGAAGTTTCTGGGTGTCCAGATGGAAATGAACTGAAGTGGCGTCAGGACGTGGAGAAGTTGAAAAAAGAGCTCAGTTACGCCTGCTTGTCACAAAAATATCTCTCGTTCCGTTATTCTGTTGATCTGATGACGGTGTTGCTAGCAAAGTTTCACTCAGTACTGCCCCATGAAATAATCTTCTGGAGCGCGAATACTGTGTAAAGTTGATGAACAAACATCTTGCGGGAACCTTTGAAGAGACGTAAGGATTCTTACAGTTATGTGACAATTCGTTTTCCCCATAATGTTACTTATTTTTAATAACAAGAATGAATTGAAGATGGAATGCTGACTGCCTTCATGCAATCCTGTGTCAGAAAACAGCAGCATGGACTAAATCTCAGTCATCATTGCATTAAATGACATCGCTGCTGAACGGGAGGAGCATTCCATAGAGCTAAAAACCTTAGAGACTTTCAAGAATAAGGAGCCAAACGAAGGAGTATCCCAATTAAAAACAGAGCATTAAATAAGAGAAACTATGATCTGATGGGGCGCAAACGGTTGTTCATCATCGCGACACATCTATGGCCAGCTATCCTGAAGCTTTTTCGCGATACGCCAGCATGTGGTCAACCTACATCCGCAAAAACTGTAGGGAGAATCAAATAATCAGATGCTAGGATCACTGGCCAGGCCTCTATCGAACCGTTAGACATTATGTGAACCACTGTAAGGAACGCCAGAGGTGGAATCAAATGTCACAGTTACCCCCAGATCATCTCGTACCAATTCCGCTAGCAGCAGGGCCATGCAGCTGAATTGGAATCGAGCTCCTATGGAGTTTCCCAAAGTGGGCAACCACTCACTATGCTGTTACCAAAGCTGTGTCAAATGCTGAAGCAACAGAAATTGCAATGCTCGTTGCAGAAGACATCATTTTGAAACATAGAACATCTGATCGTGGAAAGTTTTCCAATTGAGACTAGTATTAGAGGTAATTTCGCATTGCTACACCAACCGTAGGACGATAGCTGTCTAACATCCATCGACGAATGGCCTCACAGAACGCTTTTATAAGGCGCTGACTGACGTGCTCTCGATGTATGTTGATGTCGAACAGAGAGACTGGGATACAATACTACCCATCGAGGCATTCGCGTACAAGACACCACAGGCTTCACACTATTCTTTCTGCTCCGTGGTTGCACAGCAGAAACGACAATGGGTAAACTCTTCCCATTTCAGCCAGACGATAGTCAGGATAACTACGTGCAAAATCTCATCACCACGACCGAAGAAGCGAGACAGCTGGTTCGCAAACGGACCCGGAACACCCAGAATAAAGACTGCGAGTGTCGTAACACCGAGCACCCGCCAAATACAGCCTAGGACACTTGGTATGGATTTTTACGCCTGTATGGAAAATTGGACTATCAGAAAAATTTCTAAAGTGCTACTCTGGATCGTGTCACGTCCTTTATCGCTTTCGGACGTCGCTTACGACGTCGAGTATTATGACCCTTCATAAAGATACAAAAGTACACATGGTCCATGTCCCCCTTATGAAACCTTTCTTAGTTCTGAGCCACAGGTCGATGAAGGAGCGTCTCGTTCAAGGAAACTGAAGACCCTCTCGTTGATCGTGAAGCTTCGACGGGAGAGGCTACCTTCGATACTCATTATAGTGAAGACAAAACGACAAGAACGCTAGCATCCGGCAGTTTTGTCTTACAGAGGACCGTTGACAAGATCTAGATCCAGGGCGGCGTCTCTGGCTCCAGTGAGAAACAATGGGCCGTTGTTTCTTCAGGAAAGGGAGCAATAGCGTAAGCTGTTCTGCGTTCAGTGTGGCGTAGCGGTCAACATTGCTGGTTGGCGTGCTATGGGTCGTCAGTTCAAATCTGACCGTCAACAATATTTCGTATTCCTCATTTCTGGAAGGTCCTAGCAATTTCTTATGTTTGTACATTCTGGAATATTCGATGCTTGTATAAATAGCAGTATTCTCTATTCACGAGTTCAGTTCTGTTCTGGCTTTTCGTTGGTGTCCATAATAAACGTGCTTTCTGTGTTAAAGAGTTGTACTTCGTTGACGATCCGGCTTTCGGATTTGAATTTGATTGTGGTTGCGGTATGACAATATATTCAAATACTTCACCTTGATTGCTTGTGACGTCGGCATGTATACCTGAACTGTTGTTGTTGGCGTTGGTTTGGTGACGATTCTGATGGGAATGTTCAAGAGTACTCACTTTCTGTCCTACCTTCTTATTCATGACGAATCATACGCCTCTTTTATCTTTGGTATCAACCCTGTATTCATCTGACCAGAAATCCTTACCTTCTTTCCATTTCACCTCACTGACCGTTGTGGATTTTCCAGCTTCCATACCACTTTCAAACTTTTAACATTGCACGCCCAGTCTCGTAGATACTACATCTACATCTAAATCATCGCTCTGTAATTCACATTTAAGTGTCTGGCGGAAGGTTCATCGAACCATCTTCCAACTGTTTCTCCATCGTTCCACTGTCGATCAGCGCGCAGGAAAAAGGAAAACTTAAATATTTCGATGCGGGCTCTTACTTCTCTTATTACGATGATCAAAATCTCACTATTTAGACAGGCGCTAACAAAATATTTTCACATTCTGTGGAGGAAGTTGGTGATTGAGATTTCATAAGAAGATCCCGCCACAACGAGAAACACCTTTGTTTTAATGATTACCTCCTCTGTTCGCGTATTACGTGCGTGGCACTCTCTCCTGTATTTCGCGATAATACAGAACGAGCTGCCCTTCTTTGAATTTTTTCGATATCCTCCACCAATCCCATCTGATGCTGACACCACACAGCAACAGGGCCTACTCCAGAAGAGGACAAGCGTGGTGTAGGCAGTCTCTTTACTCGACCTGTTGCATTTTCTAAGTGTTCTGCCAATAAATCGCAGCCTTTGGTTTGCTTTCCCACCAACATTATCTATGTAATCATTTCAATTTAAGTTGTTCGTAATTGTAATTCCTGAGAATTTACTTGCGTTTAAAACTTTTAGATTCGTGTGATTTATCGTGTAGCCAAATTTAGCGAATTCCATTTAGTACTCATGTGGATGACTTCACACTTTTCATTATTTAGTCAGTTGCCAATTTTCACACCATACAGATCTTTCTTCGAAATCAGTTTGCAATTGGTTTTCATCATCTGAAGACAGTAAAAGCATCATGAGAGCATCATCTGCAAACAATCTTGGATTGCTGCTCAGATTGCTACCTAAACCGTTCATCGTTTATGTAAAGCAGGAAGAGCACAGGACCTATATCACTTCCTTGAGAAACGCGAGGTATTATTCCTGTTAACTCAATGGTTTTTCGTGAATCACTACGAACTGTGACCTTTCTGACAGGAAATCACGAATCCAGTCGACAACTGACACGATAGTTTATAGGCAAGCAACTTGATAAGAAGTCGCTTATGAGGTACGGTATCAAACGCCTTCCGTAAATTTAAAAATATGGAATCAATTTGACACATCGCCTGTCAATAGCACTCCTTACTTCGTGAGAATAAAGAGCTAGTTGTGTTTCACAAGAGCGATATCTTCTGAATTCGTGTTTGCTGTTTGTCAGTAAATCGTTTTGGTAAGTAATAATGCTCGAATAAAGTATATATTCCAAAATCCTCTTGCAAATCGACATTAGTGATACTGGTCTGTAATTCAGTTTATCACTCCTGTTTCCCTTCTTGAGCATTGGTGTGACCTTTGCCGCTTTCCAGTCTTCAGGTTTGGGTTTTGCGTCGAGACAGCGGTTGTATGACTGCTAAATGGAGCTATTGCGTCAGCGAATTCTGCAAGGAAACTAACTGGTACATAGTCAGGATCTGAGACCCCACCTTTATTATCACCCTTTTGCTCGTGATTGCATCTTTTTCTCATGATCGCCTCTCCCTTAGCAGTCTCCTTCCTGAGATCCGAACGGGGGACTAATCCGGACTCTTTTGAAAATTAAGAGATCGTCACGAACTTTTTCAATTACAGGCCACGTGGCTTTAATGCAATGGTTTCCATTGCGTTTAGCATTCTCACGTCGTGTCGATCATTGCTGATTCTTCCGCCTTTTAGGGAAAGTTTCCCATACCAAGGGCAAGATGTTGTAGTGAAAGTCCGTCCTGTGCTCCATCTTCTTTAACAAGGTCATTGGCAAACCAAGGGTGACGCTTATACGGTACCGGAAGACTTCGGCTGCCATTGCTGATGACTTTTATTGAAAACTAGCTGACAAATTCGGCATTGCCTAGGTATTCATTTTACGAGTTTTCTATTAGAAACGAAACCTTATATGTACTCCTGCAGTTGAGACAGTGTGAGATGATCCCTGACAGTTTCTGTGCGCTGGGCGCAGTGTCAGGGATTTCTTTGTTGATTCCACTGTAGGAGTGTCTAAGTAATAAGAATACACGTGTTAAAACTTCGTGCCCTGATGCGCACGTTTTTCACGCGTCTCAACTTTTATGACGTCATATCTCCTCATCTGTGTGCCAGACAGTGACATTTTATAGGTACATTCAGCAGAATGGGTGGAGATATTGTCTGCAAAATGTGTTGAGAATCGAATTAGTGGAAAAGAAGTAATAAATTTTAACCCGTAAATTTTAATGATGACCATCTGCATTCCTCCATGCTTGATGCCTTGCAGCACGTTTTCTCTCGGTGTTACAAGGCCTCATAGTGCTGCAGTAGTTTGAGCAACATGATAGTGAACTCGCGATGATCTCTTGGCCTCCAAATTCGCAAATTCGCCTGCTGTGAACCCGATGAAACGCATCTCGGACAGTACCATTTGTCAGCGCAGAGCCCACAAACAACCGGCTCGTAATTGCGTGACCCGTGCGTAACCATTCAATGTCACATACCTACGGAAATGAACAAGAACATGTCGAACCCATGTCATGCTGGATTGCTGCCGTATTGCGTCCCAAAGCTATTAGGCAGGCGTTCATAATATTTTGGATCTACATCTACATGACTACTCTGCAAATTCACATTTAAGTGCTTGGCAGAGGGTTCATCGAACCACAATCATACTATCTCTCTACTATTCCACTCCCGAACAGCGAGCGGGAAAAACGAACACC
The DNA here is from genome assembly GCF_023897955.1 of Schistocerca gregaria. Taxonomy (NCBI): domain Eukaryota; kingdom Metazoa; phylum Arthropoda; class Insecta; order Orthoptera; family Acrididae; genus Schistocerca; species Schistocerca gregaria. Next base: position 347,512,233 of record NC_064926.1, on the reverse strand, counting down.
TAAACCTTTCTGTTCGAGCTCTGATTTCTCTTATTTTATTTTGATGATCATTCCTACCTATGTAGGTTGGGCTCAACAAAATATTTTCGCATTCGGAAGAGAAAGTTGGTGACTGAAATTTCGTAAAAAGGTCTCGCCGCGACGAAGAACGTCTATGCTGTAATGACTTCCATCCCAACTCGTGTATCATATCTGCCACACTCTCTCCCCTATAACGCGATAATACAAAACGAGCTGCCCTTCTTTGCACCCTCTCGATGTCCTCTGTCAATCCCACCTGGTAAGGATCCCACACCGCGCAGCAATATTCTAACAGAGGACGAACGAGTGTAGTGTAAGCTGTCTCTTTAGTGGACTTGTTGCATCTTCTAAGTGTCCTGCCAATGAAACGCAACCTTTGGGTCGCCTTCCCGACAATAGTATCTATGTGGTCCTTCCAACTGAAGTTGTTCGTAATTTTAACACCCAGGTACTTAGTTGAATTGACAGCCTTGAGAATTGTACTATTTATCGAGTAATCGAATTCCAACGGATTTCTTTTGGAACTCATGTGGATCATCTCACACTTTTCGTTATTTAGCGTCAACTGCCACCTGACACACCATACAGCAATCTTTTCTAAATTGCTTTGCAACTGATACTGGTCTTCGGATGACCTTACTAGACGGTAAATTACAGCATCATCTGCGAACAATCTAAGAGAACTGCTCAGATTGTCACACAGGTCATTTATATAGATCAGGAACAGCAGAGGTCCCAGGACGCTTCCGTGGGGAACACCTGATATCACTTCAGTTTTACTCGATGATTTGCCGTCTATTACTACGAACTGCGACCTTCCTGACAGGAAATCACGAATCCAGTCGCACAACTGAGACGATACCCCATAGCTCCGCAGCTTGATTAGAAGTCGCTTGTGAGGAACGGTGTCAAAAGCTTTCCGGAAATCTAGAAATACGGAATCAACTTGAGATCCCCTGTCGATAGCGGCCATTACTTCGTGCGAATAAAGAGCTAGCTGCATTGCACAAGAGCGATGTTTTCTGAAGCCATGCTGATTACGTGTCAATAGGTCGTTCCCTTCGAGGTGATTCATAATGTTTGAATACAGTATATGCTCCAAAACCCTACTGCAAACCGATGTCAATGATATAGGTCTGTAGCTAAATGGATTACTCCTACTACCCTTCTTGAACACTGGTGCGACCTGCTCAATTTTCCAATCTGTAGGTACAGATCTATCGGTGAGCGAGCGGTTGTATATGAGTGCTAAGTAGGGAGCTATAGTATCAGCGTAATCTGAAAGGAACCTAATCGGTATACAATCTGGACCTGAAGAATTGCCCGTATCAAGCGATTTGATTTGCTTCGCAACCCCTAAGGTATCTACTTCTAAGAAACTCATGCTAGCAGATGTTCGTGTTTCAAATTCTGGAATATTCCATTCGTCTTCCCTGGTGAAGGAATTTCAGAAAACTGCGTTCAATAACTCCGCTTTAGCGGCACAGTCATCGATAACAGTACCATCGGCACTGCGCAGCGAAGGTATTGACTGCGTCTTGCCGCTTGTGTACTTTACA